>NC_025693.1:32824999-32843701 GCF_000633955.1 Camelina sativa
TACATGACACAAATTCAATTCGTAAGACTCTACTAAAACAACATCAAATGAGAGTATATATTTTGATCAACCATAAGTAGATTTTACTCAGCCGCAGCACCCTCATTGTTTCCTCCATTGCCAGAATCCGGCAAAGTTTCAAGATCAGTTCTAACATCTTTTACTTCTTGAGGAAGATTAGTCTCTGAAGAAGAATCAGCATGTTCTTCTTCAGTTACCTCTGTCTCACCACCATTCTTGTTGCTTTCTTCTTTCTCTGAAGTTTCCTCTGGTTGCTTTTGTTCAGTATCTGAATTGCTACTTTCTTTGTTAGATTCACTTGTGTCTTCGTCAGTCTTCTTCTCGTTTTCCTCTACCTGTTCCTTCTTCTCACTCTCACTACTTCCATTTTCCTGTGAATTGTTGGACGATGACTCATCTTTCTCTTTTGGCTCGGTTTCTTTGTCTTGGGACACAGACTCTTCTTTCTCCTTCGTATCAGTTTCATTGTCTTTAGTTTCCTCTTCTTTCTCAATCTTCTCGTTTTCTTTGTCTTTAGTTTCCTCTTGAGAAGAAGACTCTTCGTTCTCCTTTGTCTCGGTTTCCTTTCCTTCGGTTTTCTCTTGGGAAGAAGACTCTTCGTTCTCCTTTGTCTCGGTTTCCTTTCCTTCGGTTTTCTCTTGGGAAGAAGACTCTTCTTTCTCCTTTGCCTCGTTTTCTTTGTCTTTAGTTTCCTCTTGGGATGAAGACTCTTCTTTCTCAACCTTCTCGTTTTCTTTGTCTTTATTTTCCTCTTGAGATGAAGACTCTTCGTTCTCCTTTGGCTTCGTTTCCTTTTCTTCGGTTTTCTCTTGGGACGAAGACTCTTCATTCTCTTTTGTCTCTGTTTCTTTGTCTTTAGTTTCCCCTTGCGATGAAGTCTCTTCCTTCTCCTTTGTCTCAGGTTCTTTGTCTTTGATTTCCTCTTGAGAGGAAGATTCTTCCTTCTCCTTTGTCTCAGGTTCTTTGTCTTTACTTTCCTCTTGCGATGACACTTCAGAAGATTCTACCTTCTCTTTCTCACCTTCTTCTTTCTTAGTTTCTTGAGAACTTCCTTCTTCAGAACCGGCCTTTGATTTCGCGGTCTCAGAAGACTCACCATTAGAATCATTGAACTCCTTCTCCAACAACTCATTCTTCTCCATAGATTCACCCTCAGATTTTATTCCCTCCGAGGAATCTGATTCCTTACCTGAGGATGAACCAGTCTTCTTCTCATCACTACTGCTTTCCTCATTATCAGTTGTGTTTGGCAAAACACTCTTGATAACAGAATCATCAACTTCTTCAGTCTTTAAACCCGACTTATCATCCACTTTCTCACCGTTGTCCGACTCATTAGTCTTTTCCTCGGACTCATGGACTACCTCACTAGAAGCATCATCTCCCTTGTAATTGTTCTCTCTTGCTTCTTCATTACTCGTCTTCTCATCAGTCACCTCCTCTGTCCCACTCTTCTCTTTACTCTCCTCGCTCTCTTCCGTACCACCACCATTTTCTTTCTTCTCCTCGACATCATTCTCTTTACTCTCCTCGCTCTCTTCGGTACCACCGCCATTGTCTTTCTTCTCTTCAACCTCACTCTCTTCGGTACCACTCTTCTCTTTACTCTCCTCGCTCTCCTCTGTACCTCCATTGTCTTTCTTCTCCTCCGCCTCACTCTCTTCTGTACCTCCATTGTCTTTCTTCTCCTCAAGCTCACTTTCTTCTGTACCACTCTTCTCATTCTCTTCCGTACCACTCTTCTCATTATCTCCCTTCTCTTCGATCTCACTCTCTTCAGTACTACTACCACCATCATCTCTCTTCTCTTCAACCACACCCTCTTCTGTTTCACCATTATCATCTCTCTTCTCTTCAACAACCTCGCTTTCTTCCGTACCAGTACCACCACCATCATCTTTCTTCTCATCAATCTCTCTTTCTTCACTTTCCTTGTCCTTAACCTCTTCACCTCCCTCTACAACCTCATTCTCCTTATCAACAATTACATTCCTACCTCCTCCTGCATCCTCAGCTTCATCTTCCTCAACACGAGGGTTAAGATCTTTCCTACCAAGCTTAACAACTTTATCATCCCCAACAACAATCTTTGCACTCTCCTCAAAATGAGCTTTCTTCTCATGAGAATGCCTCACTTGATAAAGCAACCATATCCCAACACTAAGCAACAGAGTCAACTGAATACAATGCTTCACCTTAAAACCTTTTGATCTCTGTCCTCTTCTCGGTGAAGATCTAAACATACTTGCTTCCAAAACCTATTCACAATATTCAAATCCCAAATCTCAGATCTCATAAACCAAAATCAATCTAAACATTACATTAAAATGCATAATGATTAGAACAGATCTAAGCAAAAAAAAGTTTCAATTTTGAACAATAACAAAAACAAAAGTGTATATTTTTAAAAATTGGAACTTTACCTTGATCAAGAGAGCAGCTTGAGCTTTCTGGGGGAAATAAGAAAGATGAACAACTTTTGAAAAAAATTGGGATCTGGAGAATGAGAGAGAGAGAGAGAGAGTAGTGTTCTCCTGTTAAACTGCCATTAAAATCGTGCGTCCCTTCAATTGGAATCAAAGCAAATTGCAGAGAAAAAAAATAGTTTTTTTGGGAAAATATTTAATTTAGAGACACTTGGGGAAGCTGCCATGTGAATCTGCTTTAACGCCGTCGTTTTTGTTCTTAAATCAAAACACCGACAGATTGTAACGACGTCGTATTTTTTTCTTTACGGATGGTGTTGTGGGCTTATCAGAATTATTAGGTCAACTATAGAGACCCATCAATCGTTTTTGTTCATTAACTTATGATGGACCGACCTATCAAATGCTTTTACAAAATCTTTAATATTTTCGTTTTGAACCCACAAAAATAAAATTAGTACATAGGTAAGATTGTATTGTTATTCAAAAATTTAAATTTAAATGTTTTATTTTAGTTCGGGTGTTATGCAAAGAACATGACACAAGCCTTGCGTTGATCGACATCCTCCTAACATATTCGGCTCGGGATGTTACAAATATAATCAAATCAACGATAAAAAACTACAGATATCTATAATGAATATTTTCATGATTAAAAATTATTTGTTGGGTGAAGTGACTTTAGTGCAGTGGTCAAAAGTAAGCCTTTAATGCACAAAGCACCATCGTACCAGGGATTGAGTCTCGCTCTCTACGAATGTAGGGATTATTAGCCTAATAGGTCGGTATGTTGTTGCCCAGTAGTTGACAAAAAAAAAAATTATTTGTTGGAAAAATATTATATGATGAAAAAATTATGTCGTATGATGTATTATCATTTTGAACAAAAAAATATGATACTCTATCTCTAAAATAAATGTATTGTTTATGTTTAAAATAAGATACTTGAGTTGAATTTTAGTCTTAACAAATACACAGAGAAAATAGATAAATGGATTTGAGTAAACCCATCTCTAAAATGGAATAATTCCATTTTTTACTAAAAAATAAAATAAGTAATGGATTGGAAATGTTTAGGATGTTTGTAATCGTGTATGACTTTGAGACAAAAAAAAATGGGTTGAAAACGTTTGGGGTGTTTACACAAATCACAATGTAATCGTGTCTGAACTCTCTACTAAAAAAGTCCATATATATAGGACATTATATTCCTAATACTCTAAGCAGATGTCTGATCATCATCAATCGCTAGGGCCGACATTCGAGTTTCATGTGCATAGAGGCCGTAGTGAAATTGAAAGAATCATCCATTTAATCATGTATGTGATAAATGTGGATACTATATGAAAGGGGCATATGAATCAATATAATATCTTCATAAACTTGGTACCGTGAGAAAAAATTAGAAGAGAAGATCACGTGAAGCATGCCCCACCTTACCTCCCATATAAAGATATTCATTTGAATAACTTAAAACATAGAATTTATTTATTTTATTTTTGAAAACTTAAGGCATAACGAAAGAAAACTATTCTTTAGTCTTCCTTTGGTTCATAGCTAGTTCATGGAATTTTATATTAGCCGACAGAGTTTAAATACAATGACCAATATATTTCTCATATTTTCTCCTTTTGAAAAACGTATTAAATCTGTTATACACTTATACTAAACTGATAAATTGTTTTCTGAAAGGTCTATATATTGAGTACACGCGATAAAAATATGAGAAAGGTTATTACTATTATTCTTATGGTTTGTGTGATCTTAAGTGATGCATCAATACACGTGAGCTAACCTCCAAACTCCACACCCTTTTTCTCTCTCGCTTAAAATCCTTCACACCCATGCAATGATTTCTGTTTTTTCTTTTTTGAATATTTTCTCTTTGGATAATCCATAAATATAACACTTGATTAAAATAATTACTTTCACATCAATCTAATGCATTTTTAATATGATTCGGCAACTCAATTTTGGATTTTACCCAAGAGCAAAAAAAAAGTTGGCCCTACTAAAATTATATATACCCCTTTTCAAGTTGTGGCTTTCCCATCTGTTTAATATTCCTATATAACTTTTATTTATTGGTGAGAAAACATAATCTCTCCATCAATTTTCTTTCCGTTTTTGGATTCAAGAGTTCAAAAACAAATCAAGTTGATAAATGATACCAATGCCTTGTTTAGATGAATGATTCATAACTTATAAGATTTTTTTTGTTATGATAAAGTCTTAATTATCAGAAATTTTCACATAATATAAGATTATTTCTCTTTGTAGAAATAATCCAATGAACATTAATATACAAGCTTGAAAGGTCATTACAATATAATACAGGAAAGATCAAACGAAATATGTATTAGTTTTTTAATGTGATGTAAAATGTGACCTACCATTATATTAGATGGATGTCGTCTTTTAGGGTAGAAAGTTTTAATTTTTAGATTGAGATTTGTAATTTAATATACTTGTACCTTATCACACATATCAATTGGTCCGATTTAATGTTGATATGATACATTATAGATTTTTTTTTTTTTTTTTTTTTTTTNNATGCCGTCCCATGAGATCTAAGAGAAATACTCTAAAATAGCATTAAAATAAGTTTTTTTTGTCAAACACTAAAAACAAGTTTTATGAATAATAATAACACATATTCCATAAATTTCCAAAAATAGCACTATTTAACACGATTTAGTATGCATGCAAAAATCTCACATATAATTGTCTCCAAAAAAAAATTTCTCACGTATATTTATATATTGTTTAATAGTTTTTTTATTAGAAACATGATTTACTGTACTAAAAATTGACGGTGAGAAAATAAGATGGATTAGTGAAAACTATTTTTTTACCTTTTTCTACAAATAAAATAATAATTACAAACTATTCTTTTTCCCAAACCAACAATCCCACTGAAAAACAAAGTGGGAATTGTAGAAGAGACCATCTATACCCATCTTACCCTTTCTAACATAGTTCTTGTCTTCTTACTTCTTCCTACTAGTTAAAATGCCACCCCAAAAAAAAAAATATATATTTTAAGTAATAAAAAAACGAGTTACTATTATTCAACAAGCTGCAGATGGATTGGTATAAGGGTTGAAGAAGTGAGGCTTTGAGGAGATGGAGAAAGCTCCTTTCGCCCTATCTCCATCGACGACCACCGTGGTGGCCACACTGCCTCCAGTTCCTCCTCCGTTACGGCCGCCACCAGCGCCGATTCTCTCACAGGAAGGACACATCGTTAGAGTCGATGCAGGCATGTGCATGTAAACCGGCTGATTAGACAATTTTAGGGTTTTGAGTTCTTGAATCTCTTTCCGAAGTCTCATGTTCTCATCTGTTAATGTTTCACAACACTTCTTCAAAACCTCGCAATCTACTTCTGTTTGCTTCAGCTTTGTTCTGCTCAAATTTTCATTTAATAAGATAAACATATTACTAAATAAAATAATTTCACGTAGACAAAATATCTGACTATATTCAAGAGACATGAAAAAATGAATATTGTGATAATTAATATATATACCTGGCTCTTCTATTTTGAAACCATACTTCAACTTGTCTAGGCCTTAGATTCAGCTCTCTTGCCAGAACTTGCTTTTGCTTCTGTAAATAAAATAAAATGATAAAAAATCATATTAAATAAGGATTATCAAAAGTGATTCGTAATCTAAAAGAATTAGGATTAAGGTTATATAATTACGGGATTAAGGGTGCTATGGTGCTTGAAGCTTTCCTCAAGAAGATCAGATTGTTCTTTCGTAAGCCTAAGTTTTTTTCTAGCACTAACACCTTCATCTTCATGATAATCACTTACAACCCTCTCCGTAGTCTCCTCCTCCTCCCGTGACTCTTCCCCACTGTATCTCTCTCTCTTCACCACCCTCCCGCTTGAAAAAGAAGAGACTCCGCTGAGAGATGACGTCTGACGGCTAAGCTGGTCAGCTCCGGCGACCACCGTCAACAAGGGATCGCCGGAGAGGCTTAGAGTCAACGAGGGCTCGAGCTTGTAACCGGTAGATCGCTTGATGGCATTATTGTAATGATTTGGAGTTGGTGAGAGACCTAATCCAAGAACAAGACCTGAGTTGCATGAATCATCAAAACTCATTTGAGTAAAAATGAAAAATATGACTTTGTAAATTTTATCTGTCTTTGGGATTTCGAGAGGACAAAGATATGAGTTCTTTTTTTTTTTTTTGGTTTGATGAAGTTTAGAAGATAATGGGAGGAGATGAAGCCAAGGGGGGCTTCTTAAGAAGGAGAAGAAAAGTATTTTTATTTTTTGTTGGAAAGTTTAAATAAAAATGATGGGTGGGTGGCTAATAATTAAATCAATGGAATGATTTATTTATTTTAAAGAAATGATTTTATTTTCTTGGTAATTTTTTTTCTGGGGTAAAAAAGGATAATGTCGATGGCACAATTCTCTCTACTTTTTTTTAGTTTTCTCACTTGCAAAGGTTGACCAAATGAGCATCCCACTTGCTACTATTCTCCCCACTAAGAGAAAATTTCCCAAAAATAATTAATATTTTATATTTGGTGAACAGAATTATCACATCATGTTTGCACAAAAATGAAAATAATTATCATATCATGAATATCAACTTAATATAATAATTTAAAACTTTCGTTCATTTTTATCTAATAAGTGTTTGCGTATGTATTATAAATATCTATGTGGTTATGCATTGTTAGTTTATTATTGTACAAGTCTAACAAAAAGAAAGTGATTAAGCCTTTAAATAACGGACAACAAGTCAGTTTACCCACTAATTTTCAGCCTCTCTTTTTCTTAACATAGCAACACATTGGCCCTTGGTGTCCAATTCATTTATTTAGTTAGATATTATATATTTTAGTTAAGTGCTTCTGATTTGATACACATGGATAGTGATCCCCACCATCTGGTTTAGGTTTGGTTCTCTTGATCTCTTTCAACAATTAATTTAGTAACTTTTGGAAAGAGTTAGGCATATAATTTATTTCCATAAAAGTATTTAAACAAGCTAGGTGATTCATTACTATACCAATTATTTGTTATATCCTTAAGTACAATGTATTTCTCAGAATTCCATATTATATCTTATCACATTCCCGCATTCTCAATAAAATCGATGTAACAAATGTAACATACAAGAGGAAAAAAAATGTCAGTCGTATTTCGAAACCAACATGTACGGAATAATAATTCTAATATATTATGCAGGTCAACTTTTTTCTTTCTAAATTATGATTAAATAAGAACAAAGAGATTATTTATAAGCTTTGCAAATGTTATTTGATTTAGCACGGTTTTAAAAACCGGAATTCTAACGATTATATTTTAAAGCATTCATTACATCACAAATTAAGACTAGGTCAAGCTATAAGGCTATATAACTAGTTACATTACCGAATTTATATCCGAGATTCCAATTAGTTCACACAATATGTGGTCCAATTAGTTTTAAAGAGGAGAAAAAAAAAAAACACAAACACACACACACAAGAGGGTGCTCACCTTTTAAAATCACTTTTTGTTTGGTTGCCTGACGTAACATTATAACTATCAAGAGAGCAATGAAAGTAGGTAGAAAAAAAAAATGTGGCTAAATATGATTAGTCAACAATAAAACTAAAATCTTTGGAGTAATTGACTTAGAAAAGTTGATGTGTAACCTTCCAATCGGTTTGGTCTCAGCTTTGTTATTTGTTTTGGCACGTCCCAATAATACTTTTGTCGGCTATACTCGTCCAACCAAGGTTAGGTTACCCATCCATCCTACGCACATTATTATTGTTTTTATCTTCTATCCCTATTTTTCATCTATAATTTAATTAGTTTATCACTTTCTTATATTGTTTCTTTAACAAATTAACTATTATGCTTAATTGAAATATATATGTTCTACCCCCTAATCCTTGATAGTAGCTGACACACCAGATAAATGGTTACATCAATGAAAAAAATACCAACCATAACTTCCTTCTTTATCGAACAAGCTAAGGGAATCAGTTTATTTCTCTATTACGAAATAAAATAATGCGATTTGTCAATTTCATATCATCATTGTACACATTTGACTTTTTGTAGGTACAACGAGTTATCAATATGCTAAGAATGATGAAAGTTCATGGATAGACCATATTTAATTGATATATAAAAAAAAGTAGAATAATTCACCAATTTAACTACAAAATTTAATATGATGTCGCACCGTGGAATTGGTAATCTGTCCATTAGTTTTTTTTTATCGGATTTATTTCTACAGCTATAGTTTTATTGGACTTTGTGTGTGCAAATACACATGAATTTAGCTCACATTTTTATATATACTTAATTATCTTGTAAACCGGAAGAGTTCATACCGAAACTCAATATATATAGTTCTTCAAACATGTAACAAATTTCTAAACCTTACGGTTTATTTTGTTCCAGAAACTAAAACAATTATTTATATTGTACTATATGGATATGGAAAAGTTAAATTAAGAACAAGTTATTTACTGAAAAGTGATTATTAGTATCATATGAATGACGACAATAAAAAGGAAAACGAAAAAATGTCGAACAAAAAGGGATAAAACTAATAATGTACCGTTAAAACGTTATGTCGTTATGAATGAGTTTACTAATCCGGTAACGATATTAATCCGGTAAAGGAGGAGTTCAGAACTGCAAGCATTGAATTTGACGGATCAAAAATGATTTGAAGTGCATGTATGATTGCATAGTAATATACCAATAATAACAATTTTTCGACGTCAAACTAATAATATTAAATTAGTAATAAATAATCAAGTACTTATAAACTTGGTTACTCATTATGAAGAGTTGGTCCCTGGCCGCCAGACCAATGCCAGTCTCCTCAGGAGAAGGTGTGGCAAACTCGTTTCCACGACGATACATACATTATTTGTCATTAATTTAATTTATTTTAATTAGATTTAGTTAATAAATCTCGAACTTAGGTGTTAAACTTGGAAAGAAATAAAAAGATATATTGACCCAATCATTTTTAATTTAAGAATAATAAGACGACAAAAGTTGGCTAGGACCGATTGATACTATATGCAATGATTTAGGCAATCTTCCAATTAAGCAGACGCCATAATTAGTTTAATTTATATAAAAAAGGGGTATAGCTCATATTGTGCTCCACCATCTTTCAAGATAGATTAATTCGTTAGATTTTCAAGTTTCTAGTAACATGCGTGTGTGTATGTTTATCTTAAAGAATTAAGCTGATGAATAAATTATAGTATATTCAAGAGACATGCTAGCTAGATCTATATATGTTTTGGATCTATTATTCACTAATCCATCATATTGCACTTTTGAAGCGAAATTAAGAATAAAGGGACTATCTTTTAAATTTTGATTTGAGTTTCTATGAGCTTTTAAACTGGTTCTAAAACCCAAAACAAGATTTGTTCGTCGGCGTGAATACAAGAACAAATATAAGAATAACAATAGAAAAACATTGACGAAAAAAAAACAAACAATAGAAAAACATTGACTTTGGAGAAAGTAATACAAATTTTAAAAGTACGTTAAGGAAGGTGGATCATATTAGAAAGAGAAAAATATATTTAGTGATGAGGATGTCATGTTTTTCAGATAAACCCCTAGTAGTATAATGGAGTTGTGACCCAAACCTACAAGTCGCATTACCTTTTAAGAGAGATCAGATGATCAAATATAACCATCTTTTCATTTAACCTCATCTTCTTTTCTTAGGCAGCCATCAAACCTCATCCACAACAATAGATAAATAAAACTATAACAAATAACAATTTAATTATAGAAAGAAACAAAGTAAACAAAGAATAGAGAAAGTGGTGGTTCACATGTCATCAACAATAAGCACCATCCATAGAATCATGGCATCACTCACAAACATCTTATCCACACGACACGAGAGAAGCGAAGCAGTTCCAAAACAGTATCTTTGTCAGTTTGGTTCTACACGTGTCAGATTTTGGACAGCTTAAAACATTTAGGTCCCACCAATGATTTGTTACGACGGAATCTCTGATCATGATAATGACGACTTTGATGACAACTAATCCACTTTTTCTTAGGCTTAGGCTTCAATATGTTTGTTATGTTTTACATACTTTTTACAAATAAAATATTTTAATCCGCATTATGCTTCTCTTTTCATATTGTTTTTGTGCAATATGCAGAAATTTTCAATACGCTTGATTTAATGAGGATATATCCATATATGTATAGTATATATTTTACGATTTATGCTTGGCTCTCAAGATAAACCCTAGTTGTCTTGATGTATATATATTCGACCTGGTGGTCAAAGAGCAATTCACATAAATACATTCAGTCGATTCTTTTGAATTTATCGTGGTATCAGAACAAGTCTCGAGGTATTGATTATCCTCTGTTCCGACTAGATCTTGTTCGACCGTGATTTCAATATACTCGGTCAATAAATCGGATCTGTGGAAAAAACTCAAATTTTTGTTAAATTTATGATGAAAATCGATTTTTTATGATTATTATCTTTTTATGTTTGATTTACATTTCTTCATATCTAATCATAAAGACTCAGATTTTTTTTTCATAAGTAAAATTCTAATTAACTCCGATGGTGCAGTGATTTAAGTCTTTATAACCGAATCATATGTCCAAGGTTTAGCCCACCAGTTTGGTTTTAATCAATTCACTTTATTAGAGGGTAAAATCGATATTTTCTCTTCATCTTTTTTCTTTGACTGCACGCACCCACAATCCTAAAACGTGAACCAACTTAATTATTTCCCTTTCTTATATTTTTATGTTCGATTTACACTATACTTTATACAAAATCTTCATATCTAAAGGGTTGTTTACAGTTTGGGCTTAAAGAGGTGTGTAGATAGAACTTTGATTATTGTGTAGATAGAAAGTGTCTTTATTCAAATTATTGTATTCATGAAAAAAAACTGAGATATGGCAATAATAATTTGAAATTGCCATGTCTTCATCGTAGTTTTTTGGATTTGCAATGTACTTCTGATTATATCATAATGATATTTCACTTGTTTTCGGCTATTTTTTTAGATCTTTTGAAACCCATATATATGTTTTAAATGGATTTAGTGAGCAAACTCAATTCTGATTTTTGTCATGCATTTAGCCGTAATTTAGGCACAACAGGCTTCCTAGATCGGAAATCTCCAACGCACTTTCGCCTTGGATTCCTTCACGACAACATCCCCAAAGACGAGTACCTCGTTGTCGCTGGTAGAAATTAAAACCCGGAAGTTGATGGTAGTGGGGTGAGTGTTGATGAGAAGAGAAAACAAAATTAAAGACGATGAAAGAAGCCTAATCCGTGTTGCCTTGCCTATATACCTATTGGATCACTAGAGTAAGTACAGTTCAAACTTCAGGTAAAAACATGTTTCCCATTTATAGCATTCCGTAGTTTCTCACATATTGCAACAATTCTTTAGTTTTTTACACATTGCAACATTTTTTCATTAGAAACTCAAAGCAACCGGAGAAAGGCAAAAAGGGTGTCAGCTTCAAAACTGATAATTATGGTGTCAAACATATGAAGATAAGAAGCTGTGCGGAAGAAATTGCATGTCACTCTTAAATTTAGATCGCAGCAAACCAATGACCGTCAAAATAAATTTGAGAATACAAAGAATACAACAAGTATTGGGTTTGGGTTTTAGCATTGCATAAAGATCATTAGACAACTTGCGTGTAAGGACCATGTTAAGAGCAATTTAAGACTTAAGTCGCTGACTTAATTTAGTCTAGCTAGAAAGCAAAGGTTGATGAGGAGATTAATGTTGTCAAGCCATTCATTCATGCTTGCATGGACGATACATAATTTTCCTTGAAAGCATCATCAATGAATGTCTATGGCGACATGAATCTCCTGATCAGCTGCCGCTCTTAGACTAAACCCAAGTCAGAAATTTTTGTCTGAACTTGCTCTTGACTTGGCCTGAACACTCAAGTTGTCTTATGATCTTCACACAATGCTCAAACCCAAGCCACAGCTTGTTGTACTCTTTGCATTCTTAGAATTATTTTGATGTTCATTGATTTAGATCTGGCCTGGATTTTTCCATGACAGCTTCTTTAAAGACCAACTGTTTTTCTTTCCCTAAAGAAAGTAAATCTTAAAACAGCTGCAAACTTGGAAGTAGGGACCGAGCAAGTAGTTAAAATGTTAATTCAAGAATGGAAAGTGTCGTATACAGCAGATTCGGATTTTACTTTGGTATTTCCCATTGATGTAGCTATGATTACACTTACTTCAAGAGCTCTCTCTTGCCTAAATACCCACAGGATTAACATTAAGCCACTAAGATATACGATTAACAGTTATAATGTTTGCCTAAATAGCTTTTATCTTTTCAATGTATGTAGCTCCCTGGTGCGTCATAGTGCGGTATATGGCAGCGATAGTACGAGGGAAGAACATTTGCCTAACTCCCTCTGATTTAATTATGGGAAAGATGATGCCTGAAGCACTCTGTGAAAAGAGCAAAATATCAAAAATCAATCTAACTTTGCCATGTTGTGTATAGTAGAAGCACTCTCGTTTCAGAGGATGAGAACCACATACCAAGATGATCCTAGATCCAAGCCGAAAGCTTTTAATCGTAGGAAATGGTAGCATTAGACGACCAACAGCATATATCGCCACAGCAAAAAAGTGAAGTACTAGCCTCAGAGGACTAGGGTTTAAACCAGAGAGCAATGCAACTGGACCAGATGAGCAAACACCTCCAAGTCTAAGATAGTCGAAACAAGCTTCACGCATTTCTGTTTTTGCTTCATTTGAAGATGCTAAAAAGACCTTATACAATGCCTCCGCCAATGTATTAATGGTGGAAGCTACAGGCTGTACGTAGAAGGAGCCACCACATAACATAACTCCATTAAAAAACTTAAATCAACACATAGGAAGTGGCTCACTTTGTCTATAGAGGCTTACTTTGCGTAGAGTGTAAAAGGATTCCATATACTTAGACACTGCTTCTTTGTCATTAAGGTTACGAATTGGCCTCAGAAGATCACGGAGTACAATGATATCTGCCAATGCAACAGTCATCCCACCACCGGTTAAAGGATGTCTCATGTTGAATGCATCACCCAAAAGAAGAGCTCCAGGAGTAGGAACCGGATCAGCTGGCATGCTACGGTTTGGCATAGTTCTGATATTACCTTTCTCAACCGCGGCGATGAATGCTTCACGGACCTCGGTTGGTACCTGAGGTGCAACATATGTTTTCAAATACTTAGCCATTTCACCATTTGCAATAGGAGGAAGTTTTTGACCCGGTACATCGACTAAGCAACGGACTTCTGAACTGCTTATGGGATACATTAAAATAAGTGATGGGTCACCGAGAACAACATGGCCATGATTTGCAAATGGAAGTTCACAATTGTCCAAGACAAGACCCACAAAAGTAGATGGCACATCCACCTTAGGTTTGCAAAGAGAGCGACGCAATTTGGAGAAACAACCATCACATACAATAGTGAGAGGAGCATATGATCTAAGCTCATCTCCCTTCTTTGTTCTGTATTGAACACCTTTGATGATTGTCGTCCCGTTTTCTTCAAGCAACGACGTGACTGTTCCTTGTTCCAGACGTACACTGAATCACAAAACAAAACATTAGAGCAAGCAGCGTACCAACAGGTAGATAGATGCAAGTATATCAATATAAGATTACTTTGGAAGAGAAGCAGCTTTTTCTCGCATTCTCTGCACAAATCTCCCATTATGGAAACCTCTCCCGGCTACATCTGAATCAAACGTTTCCAAGGGGTAAGAAAGTTTAGTATACTTCCCATCTTTGAAGAGAGCATAACCAAGAAGTCGTTGAGCATCAATGTTCTTCACACAGTCTACAATCACATAACTAAACTATCAAAATTGAAGTATATAGTAAATATATAAGACAGTTAAAAAGCTCATTGGTGTCTCTAGCTTCTAGCTACCCTCAAGTCCAAGTTCGATTAACTTCAAGTAACCACCAGGTTGAAGCAATTCACCGACGATTCTGTCTTGTTCAGACAAGTCTCTTTCAATGACATGAACTCTTCGTCCTTCCTTCAACAAAACCCACACAAAAGTCCAAACATTCAGAGACAAGAACTTTACGTCTTGAACACAAACAACACTGAGTTACTCTCAAACTGTTTCAGTTAAGGACCAAGAAACAAGCATTTGTATCTCCAAAATGTTATTAAAACTAAGATCACACCATTTCTGTGATCCAAAATCAAACTATTAATTTACTAAGCCGGTTTGATCTTAATATCTAGAGTATGCAATAATTTCCTAATTACATCAACAATAATTGTTATTAACAATTCTAAAAAAAAAAAGTTATATATTTAGATATATTAATTTATAAAGTATTAATTTATAAAGGGTTTGTGACTTGCCTGGGCGAGAGTATGAGCAAGAGCAGCACCAGCAACACCAGCTCCGACGATGATCACATCGGTGCCTGAGCCGGAGTCATCCTTTCACGATACGGCGTCGTTACGGGAAACAACGAGTCTACGATTCTTCTTACTCACGGCGGCGCGTTTGTGTCTCTCCTCCGTCTTCGCTCTCCGGCGGCGAATGTAGGTGGCTCCGGTGGTGGATCGACGATTAGAGAGCGAGAATCGAAGGGAGAGACGAAGATCTGTGCAGGGAAGTGAAGATCTGAGAGGACGAAACAGTGGAAGGTTCTTGATTTCGACTGATTTCATAATTTTTTTTCAGATCAGCTAAAATATTTTGTTTATTTAATACTACTGTTAATTAATATATTCTTAATTGTTGGCAATTTTATATAGTACTACTAGTTTACACATTAAAATAAAAAATTAGAGTCTATCATTACCAAAAACACACTCACTCAGTTTAATGTCACGTAAAAGTTGTCTTTCTGTTTCTTAAAAGTGTCGTGTTATATTGTCAATGTGATTTTCTAAACCAGTTTTCATTTTTTATTTTTTTTTTAGCCCAAAACTATTTTCTTGGATTGTAATCATTATTATTTGTTTAATTATTTATTACATAAGAGCATATCTAATTATAAATTTTGTTAATTTATGTGAAATGTGTTAAAGTGCTATTTAAAAATAAAAATAAGAAAAGAATATTAAATATATATACTTTTTTTTGGTTGGCTGCTTTTCAGAAAACTTTTTGATTTAATCAAGAAAATTAGGTGTAGCTATTATACATTTTTTTTGGGGTCAAAATCTTATGATTTACTAGTATTGCTTTAACCCACATTTATAATATTTTTTATGTACCTACAATCATAATTAAATCAACTCAATTTTTATCTATGTTTATTATATATTCTTTAGTTTTATTATTAAAAATATAGGTATTCTTTTTAATGAAAATCTCAATTATGTGGACCAATGATGCGAATGCTTCCTATTTACAAACACAACCAAATTGCTTAGTCTTTAATCCTTTACCAGATTGAAGTATCGAACATTATGAGAATACAGTTCAATTAGTCTATATATCCTTTAGTATTATTGAAATTTTAACTTGTTTAACATAGAGTTATGTTGTTCTATGTACAAATACTCTAATAATGAGTTATGTTGGAACAGAAAAATCACTATGTCCCAAACACATAAAAAGAAAATGAATGCTTTGACGAAGAAATATATTAAAGTTAAACAAAATCTCAAATCATCTTATTTTATGTACATAAAAACTATTATAAAGTTAACAATTTTCGAGTTTTTGACCAAACCCAAACCAAAGTCTTAAAACCGGACATATAGCCTCCACACAACAGCTCCATAGGTCTAATCTAAATTCTAAAGTCTAACCCTAACGGCTAAAACTAAAGACCTAATTAAAATATCACGTGTCATGTGGCATCGCCTGCGAGAGCGAGACCCACGGACCACGACAACCAATGAACTTAAACGTGATCTACTTTACTTGTACACCAAAAGGTCCAAAACGTACGTGAATTACCTTTTTACGTATATTTTAGCTCATAGTATTTCTGATTAATTAATATCTTGAAGAATCTCTATATTTAGATGATGTTTTCTTCTTCACTCACTCTGCAGATCTTAATTTGTGCATTTCGCTGTTATAGATGATCAAAATGTGCATTCTACACGGGCTCTATTAATTAAAATGTTTATTATTCTAAATTTTTATTTTGTCACTTGATTGACAAAAACAAAAGAAAAAGACTTTATACGAAAAAGAAAATTATGTCATTTACAAAACTTAAAAATATTATTAAATATACTAATAAGAAATATTATAATTAACAGAGACTAAAAACTTATTAATCACTACAACAAATTTGGAGAAAAATATTATTTTTTTACTAATTTGTGAAAATTAATAAGACAAAAAAAGAAAGTACATAATCAATAGAAATTACTAAGTCGCATAATTTAAAACTTTAAACCAAATGGCAATGAATAAACCTGTCAATTACTTATATACTAAAAAATTGTATGACTTATTGAATATCTACCGAAGAGTCATTGTGAAGCCCATCACTTACTATTTAAATGCCAACCTTTCGAGGTTCATCTTTAAGTGCAAACAGCAAACGAGGAACCCAACTTCTCCTTTAGAAGCTAATACAAATAACCTTTAAGAACAGATACGCAAACAATGACTATTCGACTAATCTCATAATGGAAACAAAAATGGAATGAGAGTAGTAAAACAGAATTTACAATGTTCTTCAACTTAAGAATCATTAACTATATAGATCAGATGCTCATTAGTCATAACCTTCCTGTTCCTGATAAGACGATGTGCTGATGTTACATACAATGTCCGTTTTATAAAAAGTAGTAATAAAAACTTAACCCAAGAGAACAACACACAATGGCCCATGTAACTAAAATCCTGGGGTACACCGGAGAAGACTATTAGACGGTCCAAATATAATTGGGAACCACGTGAATCTGATAGATATTTGATACTCCACTCAATACTATATTTATTTCAATACGACAATTCTCTAACTTCTTTCAGACTAAAATCTCACTTAAAGTATACCCCATCTTTCCTTTGCAACGTTTGGTAAATTCCTTGACATTTTAGGTTGTATAATTCTTTAAAAATGTTTGCCAAAAAAAAAAAAAGATATATTTTAAAATAATTTCAAAAAAAGAACATCTTTGATGTATTAATTTCCAAACTAAGTATGCTTAATTTTAACTTTTAACATAACTGTTTATTAATTAAGTCATATAGCGGATTAAGAAACCGAGATGTTTATATTTACAAAAAGCAAAAAGCAAATGAAAATTCCTTTCTTAGGGTTTGAAGTTGAAATATAGGAGTAGAGAGACATGTCTCACGTGGTGTCCACATGTCTTTTATCTTTAAAGAGTTCATTGCTTGCCTTGCTTCCACTATAATATACTTACTATTTTCTTCATATCACAAAAGTAACCACAAATTTATTAAAAATACTACACCTGATTTCCAAAATTTAAATATGAAATAAAATCACAATCAAAATTTTTCTCATCTGATTTTTCCTCTTTTTTCTTAATCAATTATTATCATAAACAAACATGAATAATTTTTTTATCCGTAACCATGCAAACTATTTTTATTTTGGTATCAAACTATTAATTACTGTTTTTTCTTACTTATTATAATTTTTTTTTTATCACTTTGTATCACTGATTATAACATACTCCTATGTAGTAAAAAATACTACTCCCTCTGTCTCATGAAGATGGATGTTTTGAGACTTTTACACATATTAAGAAAATTTTTAGTTTTTGTTTGTTAATTAATTTATAATTACTTTTTGGTAGAGATAGAAAATATAAACCAATAACAATTCAAAATTTTTAATATTTTAAATGATTACTTCTTGAAGTTTGCAAAACATCAATCTTTGTGGGACAAAAATATATCCCAAAATATCAATTTTCTGAAAGACAGAGAGAGTATCTAGTAACATGTCCGAGATCTTGATTGTGTTTTTCGGTACCATTCTTTGTCTCCACCCAAAGCTTATATGATATCTCTTTCACTCCCCCAATTATTACTTATTATTGTTTTGTTTTAATAAATAAATAGTATCTTTTACTATTATATAAAAGCAAAAAAATTTTTTAAAAAAATATCAACAGTATAAAGAAAATAAAAAACTTCTCCTCGTTCTTCTCCCTCTGTCTCTCTCTCTCTCTCACAGACTCTGAGCTCAAGCGATTTCATCCCATGGGAAAAATCTCTGAAGTGATTATTTAGCACTCTTT
>NC_025693.1:32843879-32845151 GCF_000633955.1 Camelina sativa
TCTTTTTTTTTTTTTTTTTTTTTTTTTTTTTTTTTTTTTTTTTTTTTGTCTCCTTCTGAATCCATTTTTATGGATCTTGGAGTTCGTGTTTCGAGTCATGAAACCGGGTCTTCTCCTCCGGGCCAAACCGAACTCGGATCTGGTTTCATCAACAACAACAAGCAAGAAAGATCCGGTTTCGATGGTGAAGATTGCTGGAGAAGTTCAAAGCTCTCAAGAACATCATCAACAACTGATGGCTTCTCTTCTTCTTCAACCTCTGCCGCAGCTAAAACGCTGTCGTTTCATCAAGGCATCCCTCTACTGAGATCTACCACTATTGATCCTCGTAGGGGACAAGAACATATGCTTAGCTTCTCTTCTGCTTCGGACAAATCCGATGTCTCACCTTATCTTCAGTACTGTAGAAACTCAGGTCTGAAATAGTAATAAAATACTCTGTTTTTTCTTTTTTTTCTTTCTTTTTTTTTGATTCTTTCTTTTCATCTAAAAGATATTTACTTTCTTGAAACTCAGATAATGGGTTTTGCTTAAAGTTAGATTTAAAGAAATGGGTTTATTATGTCTAAATTTAAAAATCATCATATGGTTTTCTTTTTTATTAAGAGTTTGATTTAGTGAAATGGGTGGTGACACAGGATATGGTTTAGGAGGGATGATGAACACAAGCAGCATGCATGGAAACTTGTTGACAGGAGTAAAAGGTCCTTTTTCACTGACTCAATGGGCTGAGCTAGAGCAACAGGCTTTGATCTATAAGTATATCACAGCCAATGTCCCTGTGCCATCTAGTTTACTCCTTTCTCTCAAGAAATCTTTTTTCCCTTATGGTTCTTTGCCTCCTAATTCTTGTAAGCTCTCTTCCTTTATCTTTAATTTTTTAAAGATTTGAAGTTTCGATTCCTTTTTAGCTCCAATACGTTAGCCAAGAATCCACTTTATGCTATCTTTTTTTAAGTGGAATGTTGTTTGTTGCCTGCCCATTGGGTGCTTTTATGAGATCATTCTTTTGTTTGGTGTGTGTGTTTATATGTAGTTGGATGGGGCTCTTTTCATCTGGGCTTTTCCGGTGGTAACATGGATCCCGAACCAGGGAGATGTCGCCGGACAGATGGAAAGAAATGGCGGTGCTCGAGGGATGCTGTTCCCGATCAAAAGTACTGTGAACGACATATTAACAGAGGCCGCCATCGTTCAAGAAAGCCTGTGGAAGGCCAAAATGGCCACAATACTAATGCTGCCGCCGCTTCTGCCGCTGCTTCTACCGCTGCT
>NC_025693.1:32848232-32888880 GCF_000633955.1 Camelina sativa
TTCGGACAAATCCGATGTCTCACCTTATCTTCAGTACTGTAGAAACTCAGGTCTGAAATAGTAATAAAATACTCTGTTTTTTCTTTTTTTTCTTTCTTTTTTTTTGATTCTTTCTTTTCATCTAAAAGATATTTACTTTCTTGAAACTCAGATAATGGGTTTTGCTTAAAGTTAGATTTAAAGAAATGGGTTTATTATGTCTAAATTTAAAAATCATCATATGGTTTTCTTTTTTATTAAGAGTTTGATTTAGTGAAATGGGTGGTGACACAGGATATGGTTTAGGAGGGATGATGAACACAAGCAGCATGCATGGAAACTTGTTGACAGGAGTAAAAGGTCCTTTTTCACTGACTCAATGGGCTGAGCTAGAGCAACAGGCTTTGATCTATAAGTATATCACAGCCAATGTCCCTGTGCCATCTAGTTTACTCCTTTCTCTCAAGAAATCTTTTTTCCCTTATGGTTCTTTGCCTCCTAATTCTTGTAAGCTCTCTTCCTTTATCTTTAATTTTTTAAAGATTTGAAGTTTCGATTCCTTTTTAGCTCCAATACGTTAGCCAAGAATCCACTTTATGCTATCTTTTTTTAAGTGGAATGTTGTTTGTTGCCTGCCCATTGGGTGCTTTTATGAGATCATTCTTTTGTTTGGTGTGTGTGTTTATATGTAGTTGGATGGGGCTCTTTTCATCTGGGCTTTTCCGGTGGTAACATGGATCCCGAACCAGGGAGATGTCGCCGGACAGATGGAAAGAAATGGCGGTGCTCGAGGGATGCTGTTCCCGATCAAAAGTACTGTGAACGACATATTAACAGAGGCCGCCATCGTTCAAGAAAGCCTGTGGAAGGCCAAAATGGCCACAATACTAATGCTGCCGCCGCTTCTGCCGCTGCTTCTACCGCTGCTTCAGTGTCCAAAGCAGCGGGGACTTCGGCTGTTGCTGCTATGCGTGGATTAGATAACGTCAACAATAGCCTTGCAGCTGCTGTTAGAACTCATCATCATGCCAATACTAATCAATCTACAGATTCTTTGGCTACCAGGTGAAAACGTTTGAAATCTCTCTTTTTTTTATTTTTGTTTCTTGCCTTTTTGATATAACATATCTGCATATTCCTAAGTTTTAATGTTCATACCTTTTATCAACTTTTTTTATTTTGTTTTCTCTTCTTTGCCCTATGAGTAAGAAGAAGTAGACCCACCAATTCATTATTACTACATCTTTTATGATTGTGACCCCTCCTTATTAATTGAGGCTTAGGATTCTATTTATTTGGATTTTTTTTGCTTTTATGAAACTGTTTACTCTCTCCTTTTCTTGATGATTCAATGATGCACAAAATTAACAATACAATGGTTACTTGTGTTGCATTACAGGGTTCAAAATTCTCGTGCGGCTTCGGTTTTTCCTACCGCGATGAACTTACAACAGAAGGATCCTCATCCGAAACAAACCAATAATAATAATCCTTTTGAATTCGGACTTATCTCTTCTGACTCGTTACTAAACCCTTCGCACAAGCAAGCCTCCTATGGGAACTCCTCAAAAGGCTTTGGATCGTATCTTGACTTCAGTAACCAAGCGAAGCATTCGGGTAATCACAACAATGATGATTCTTGGCCTGAAGAGCTGAAATCAGATTGGACTCAGCTCTCAATGTCAATCCCCATGGCTCCATCTTCCCCTGTTCAAGATAATAAACTACCACTCTCGCCTTTAAGGTTATCGCGTGAGTTTGACCTTGGATTAGGCGTTAACACCGAGTTTCTTGAGCCTGGGAAGAAGGCGAATAACTGGATACCGATCTCCTGGGGTAACAATAACTCCATGGGAGGTCCTCTTGGTGAGGTACTAAACAGCACGACGAATAGTCCCAAGTTTGGTTCTTCTCCAACAGGTGTCTTGCAAAAGTCGACGTTTGGTTCTCTTTCTAACAGTAGCTCCGGAAGCAGTACTGTCATTGGCGATAACAATAACAAGAACGGCGATGGAAAGGATCCGCTTGGCCCGACCACACTAATGAACACTTCTGCTACTGCTCCTTTGTGAAACCCAAATGACAATGGCGAAAACAAAACACTCTGTTTTCCTCTGTTTCTGTTTTTTCTCTTACATGGTGCATTGTGTTGTTGTTGTTTTCTTTTCTATATATAAAGTCAGAAGAAACTAAGGAAAGATGAGAAGAGAGATAGGGTTTTGTTTTTTTTGTTCTTCATAATCTTTGTTCTTTGTTTTTCCTTAAAGACCCGTTTCTTCTCCATCTTTCTCATTTCTGAATCCATGGATTTATTTGCTCAAGCCACTGGTTCATCTTTGTTCACAATGATCTCTGTTCTTACAAAAAAAAAAACAGCCATCTAATGTATTTTTAAAACAAGTGACTAATAATTAGAAAACCTATAGTTCTACAATGTCTAAAAATTGTGATCAGTACGTATGAAGAGGTTTCCTAGTTGCAGACAAGAGGCAACATTGTTTGTGGATTGGAATTTGGAACATAGAACACTTCTCCAAAACAACTGTCTCCAACTTTAGTTTTTTTTTTTGGGGTTCTGTTTCTCCGCTTTTGGGGTCCCTTAACTACTTTTTGCACTTCTCTCACTAACCCTACCTAAACTTATTCCTGTTTTTGTTTTTCTAAAAAATTTATAAAAAGAGTGGTGGAGGACCAACCTCTCAAATTTATGGATGGTCCATACGATTTTAATTTGGATTCTTTGTATATTTTTTGGAGATTTTATTCTAAAGACGTGGCATGTGTGGGACGATCCAGACACTTCCACTTGCATCAGACACGACAATTCTTACCGAATAAAAATATCTCAATAGATGCCTTACGAGTACAGTATTGTAGTATTAGATAGTTTGGAGTGAATAATCTTTTTGCTTACATTAACTAGTAAACTAAGTTCTTTTTATTTTTAATATTACTATAAATCTTTCAGTCCAAAAAAATAATATATTTAAAAAAATAAATTAAGAGTTTATAATTTCAAAGTTAGATTTCTTTTTTCTACCAAAAAAAAAAAAGTTTGAATTTCTTTTATTTTCTTTTACTTTTTAGTTTTTAGTTTTTAGGGTATCATAATATTTTTTATAAACTAAATTTAGAGTAAAATAACATAAATAATTTTCAAAGAATGTTTTTTATTAGTTTTATTTTTCAAAATTACTTCAAACTAAAACTAAACTTTAAATTACTCTAGTTTGTATCATAATATTTTTTTTATAAACTAAAGTTTTTTCGGAGCCCGATCGGACTAACCCCGTAAAACCCTATAACCTGAAAATCCTGATTTTTTTTGAACATATCACGATTGGGCCGAGCCAGTCCACAGGCTTTGCCCTAATTTACATGCCTACTAGTAGTGAGTGACTAGTGAGACTGTGAGAGAAGTCTTTAAGATTCAATTGGATTGGTTAGGCTGTTTATACATATTTTTTCGCCCAACTAATGGGCTTTGATAATTGTGATCAAGAGGCCCAAATGCGAAACAACGGCAAAAACAAAGTCCATCATCTAAGAGAGATCCTCTCAAAAGAGTGACAGATATATAAAAAAAAAATACTTCGTTTTGATCTGAACTTTTTTTTTTCTTTTCTTTCTAAATTTTGTTTTTTTGGGTTTTAAAGCATTTGATGATGATTGATGATCAATGATGGATTCTGCTGAAGCTGTCTGAGAATCAAAATCTGCCTCATCTCCAAGAATCTTCGTCTTAGATTCTCTTGTTCCGACATAAGCCGATCGTTGTCCGTACTTATCAGTCCCATGTTGTACAAAACGATCCGGAGCCGGTTCCCGAGTTCCCTGTTTTCTAAACCGAGCCGGTTTGCTTCTTCTTTTAAATTCTCAATGTGTCTCTGTTTACGCATCCTCGACCGCTTCGCTGATTCACGGTTTGATTCCATACGCTTCCGTTTACGGTCTTCAGTCACCTGCAAAACCGGACGGTTCAATTTCGTCCGGTTATGGTCCGTGGCGTTAATCCGGGTTCTCGTGTTGTCCGAGTCCAATTCATCGGATGTAGGACTCGGTACGCCGTGGAAAATGTCGGAATCATCAGAACCGGAGTTCGTTTTGATGGAACCGATACAAGATTCGTCGAAACCGTTAAAATCGATGTTAATCTTGACGGTGTCGGATTCACCAGTACATGGACTCGGTACCGCCGGTTCGTGATGGATAGTAGAGAAGAAGAGATCGGTAAAGCCGTCCAATTCCCAAGGAGTGAATCCGGTCTGGAAATCAGATATTTGGTTAACCAAACCCGGTTCAGTAAAGGAAAAAGCCGGTAGAGTAGACATCATAATGACCGGGTTCGTAAATTGTTTTAAATTAGAGAGATGGGAGAGAAGAGGAGGAGAAAAGGGAAGAATTGAATTGAAGGAGGCTGGAATTTAAAGAAAATTCATAAGGATATTTTGGTCATTTAAAACAATACGATGTATGGCCGTATTTTTATACGTATTAACGACTTTTGAGTCATGTGGCACTATGTGGGGTTTAGTATTTTTCAAACGACTTTTTATAAAAGTAGAAAAATATTTTGTGGGACACCAATGGGCTCTCGGTTAAGGTCACTTTCTGAAAATAAAGTAAGATTAAAACTGCTAAACCAAATGTTTGTTATATATATAGCTTAGTGATGAAGAAACAGTCCATATTTAACACATGCATTGTCCATTCGTCTAATTTGTCGCCATGCATTCAAATCTAGATTTAGACCCAACAAAAAAAAGGGGTTAAATAAATTTTATATATACTTTGAGGCTCAAAATTAAAGAATATGGTTTCTAATAGAAACTTTCTATGGTATAATTATATGTGAAGTGAGTGGTGGTTGATAGGAGAAAAATAAACAAGCATTTCAATCAACATGTTTTTTTTTCTTCTAAATTCTTATTCAACATAGTAAAAAATTATATTCCCTAAGTTTTACTAAATCCAACTTTTTATTTTCTATTTCTTTGTATCAGAAAGTTTTTTTTGTTTTCTTTTCCCCAAAATGTTTGAGTCAGTTGTTCATATGATTTTATACTTTACAAAAAAAAATCAGGTTTTCAGATCACTTTGGAAAAACATATATTAGTTGGTGCTTGGTACTGGTGTAACTACCAACTAAATATTTTCTCAATAAGTAATTTTCTATAATCAAAGTGATTTTTCCAAACTGACAATGACTCTAATTGGAATCCAAGAACAATAATGGTATGAGGACAAAATTTAATTGGAATTAAGGAAAGATGATTTTATGTTTAACCAAAAAAAAAAATTAAGAACGAAAGAGAATCTTACTAAACAACTAATACATCCAACAACAAATTCATGATAATTGGAAATTAGGATTTGTACACTAATATTTTCGGTTAGTTAGTTTATTGGAAATTAGAAAGAAAATAAAGAAGAGAAAAACTATAGCAACGGCCACATGCAAATCTTCAAAAGTAAAGCAAAAATTAAAATATATTGAGAAAACTTTTATTATATGGTTTGGTAGCATGTTAAATCAACCTTTAATGGCCATAAAGTTGTATCATTCAAATGCTTCCCACATTAACTTTTTTTTTTTCAGTAATCACAATTCTCTTTTTATTACAAAAGAAAACAAAATATCAGTAATATATATTGCTGCTAATTGAATTATTTGAAACCATATAATTAAGTAGGTCAGGTGAGTCTATGTATTTTATGTTATTACATAAATTGCTACATGCATCAACCACACAAATACTTCAAATAGATACTACTATTTACCTCTCGACTCAGATAAAGAATATTATGATATTCACCATTTGAAGGATAAATACTTATTCAAGATAAATGACAAAATAACACTCGCACTCGGTTACACTTACACAAGGTTCATCATTTACAAAACTCTATGGTTGAGATCTAGTCTGCCTAACCTTATCAGCTTTTCTAGGGCCCTTCAACTCCTTAAGCGAAGGATCACTTCTATAAGTTGAACCATCTTTTTAAGTACTACCAAACATTATATTGGACTAAGGATTGTTTGCAAACATAACCTGGAACTCGACCACCCCTTCTTCCCTCTAATTTCTGGATTTTTCGTACAGACATACTGTCATATTCTAACTTGAACGTTCATAATTTATTCCTAATTTATCATTCCATAAGTCATCATGAATTTTGATCACATTATCGTTTCATAAACACATATACCGATGAAATAGATGAGTAAAATATAGATCCCGATCGAAAGAGAAGTTGAGTTGAATCCAGCAAAAATCATATTCTCCAAAGAAAGTAAACTTTTTTTTTTTTTTTTTTTTTTTTTTTTTTTTTNAAAACTTTATATTAATATTAATGAGCCTTCCCAAAAAATGGGCTTGGCCTTGAAAAATTACATGGTTTCAACAGTTATAAAAAAGAGAGAAACGGAGGACATTGCCGTCGCCGGAAAAAAAAAACGATCGGATCCTGCTGAATGACCTTGAGACAAAAGCTCGAACATGAACGTCGGTGGTTGCAGGATCCACGGCTTTGTGGCGGTCACACCAAATCGGAACCCTTGACAGAAGCAACCAAACTCTGTTTCGGATTCCTCATTGGTGAACCACCTGACCCGCTACAGATCCTCCGACATGCTCAATCAACCGATCTTAGGCTCCGCGAAGTCAGGTCCCATGCCTAGCAACCCGCTCACTCAGATCTAACACGCTTCCTCCAGCTCCGGCGACCACCGCAACTTCAAGGTAGATTTGCTTCAATCCGGTCTGGTGGACACAAAATCATGGCGTTTTACAGAGGATGATGGCTCAATCCATCCTCCATAACCCGGGACCCATGATAGCCCCTAAGGATGCCGAAACATCTAGGTTAACCACCGCAACGATGCAACATTTACCCTCCTGTCTTCCTCCGACTTCCGCCGCAACCACAGCTTCTATTGGAAGGGTGAACCAAGGGAAAGCTCCACCGCGAACAAACGCGGCTTGATCTAGAAGCTTCCCGACCTACCAAACCGAAGCCACAGCTGCATCAGAGGAAGAGAAAACCACGCCTCTGTTGCCGGAGATGCAAACCACCCACCACTGCCTTCCCCTTGTAGATTCAAGGCCTACAATGAAGAACCGCCCAACCTACCTGTCAAAGCCAAATCCGATCTGTAACGTGACGCCTCGGCTGGACGGAGAGAAGTCAGGATCCAGTGAGAGAAACACCAGATCTGACCCCCGGAGCTCACCAAAGAGAGACTACAGCTCTCACTTCTCACCGAAGCCAACGAACCCACCGGCGAATCCTAACACACAGAGTCTTCAGCCCCGATCTGCCGACTCCAGCCACGAACAAGAAGCCGTCCTCAAGCAACTCCTTCGAACCTTCACTAACAGACCCCTCTAACGAAGAGTCCGCTTCACGCGCCGGGACAACACCGGAAACCACCATCAAGAGAGAACCAGACCGGAGACGAAGGACCACCTCACAGAGGATGACGATGACAGAAGAAAAGCCTTCTCCAGTGCCGGAAGGGCAACCGAAGAGGCGGCGGCGCAAAAATTAGGTTTAGGTTTTTTAGAGAGAAGGAAGAGAGAAAGGGGAGAAGAGAGAACTTTTGTTTTATTTTTGAGTATATCTTAAAAACATGTTCCAATTTTTGGTGCATTAATTTGAAGGAAGCAAAGAGTACATGGCTATAACCTAGAGAACATTGGGAAGTTGTTTACATAAGTAGAGGGGTATTACATTGAAGTGTACCAAAGGCTAAACCAGTCTTGAAAATAAGGTGATTGTATTTGAAGTATACCAAAGCTAAACCAGTCTCGAACTATATATATAACATCAACATCGATTTGGATCTGTGTTTGATACATTGCTCCTAATGAATCTGTATTTTTTGGGCAACCACTCCTAAGTCCTAACTAATCTAAGTTAAGTTTTTCACACATAACAAGAAAATATAATAAATTAATTATAATGCATCATTTTTCTGTGATAACGGTTTTTAATAACTCTTAAACCAACAATATGTAATTATAATTTTTATTTTTATTTTTTTGACGATTTGTTTTTGACACGGTTTGGTTAAATATATGTAAGTCACACACCGACCTGTATATACTCTCGCCCATACACGCTTATAAATTTGGTGCGCTCCAACCGGATGATATCAACACCATGTCACACCACACGGGTAGGGACGTGTTTGCTAGTGCGTAAGATTGTTCTCATCGTTCACAAATTTAACATTTGTTTTGTCACTGTTTTTACACAGATTTTTTTTTTTTTTTTTTTTTTTTTTTTTACAAAAATAAATAGTCATTCACACATAATTTTCATTAAGCATGATATTTGATGTGTTAAAGTGTGTTTTATGTAATTAAAAAACTTTTAAAAATTGTTCGCTCTAATTTTATCGATCATTTTATTTTACTTTATTCAAAATGTTATTATAATTTACTCACAATTAAGTGATTATTATATTTTGATTATACTTATATTAATTTGTACATAGATTATATATGTTTTATTTGCACAAATTTATTCAACGGATTTGTATAATCCTTTTGTTAAATTTGTGCTATCCGTTCTTTTGTCACCATTCGTACTTTTAACACGGATGCAATGTCGACTACACCATATGTCCCGGGTTAGATCCATTGCATCCGTGTGGAACCTATAGTGTGTGTATATATTAGTTTATATCATGTGGTCAAATGATATTTTGCTTGTGTAGGTAGGTGCTTTTGAATAAAATTAAAATGGACTCTACATGCTTTTACAAAATGGAGCATGATCACTTATCATCCCACGTTTCGTACACGGCGCGACTAAATTATTTTTTTGTTTCCTTAATTATCGGTTTGGTCCAAATCCACTACGAACACTATGCACAAGTGTGAAAATATTTAATACAATTTCCACTTCCATTTTCCATCGGTCAAACAAGTCCACCAAAATTAGACTCTCCTAAAAAGAGAAGATGATTTGAGGTTATCAACGTGTGATAAGATCCCCATTTTAGCTTATATATATAATAAATAAATGAACAGAACAAAAATAGATTTTGAAATTTTGCTATAAATTTGAGAATTCAAAGAAACCAAAACCGTCATCTCCTCTCTTTTAAGCATCTCTCCCCCCTTCCAAGAAGATATCGAAAAAATGGCAAACGTCTCCGCCTTGCTCACGATAGCTCTCCTCCTTTGCTCCACGCTAATGTGCACTGCCCGTCCCGACCCAACCTTCACCGTCACTATCACGACTGCTGCCGCGGATCCATGTAACATGGTTAGTCTGATCCACATGCCATGAACCTGTTTCCATACATATATATATCTATACAAAAACACAAAGGGCAAACATATATACATGCATATACTATAGCCATTTTTAGCATGCGCAATTAATTAGTAGATTCATTTAGGTGTATATATGTTTGTATGATATCAGATACACGTTGATAAAAATGTACATGTACATATTATAATAAATATAATGTAATGTATGATTTATATGGCAGGGGAAAAAGATGGAAGGAAAACTAGATGAAATGGCAGAAGAGAACTGTGGTGCCAACGACGAAGATTGCTTAATGAGGAGGTCTTTGGTCGCTCATACTGATTACATCTATACCCAGAAGCAGAAGAATTAAGAATCTTTGATTCTCGCTAATTTATTTCTAACAAACTTTTGGCTGATTGGCTCTCTTGGTGATGTGATTCATGTCAATGTCATCCTTAATCAGTCATTGTTACATAGATCATCAAGATAGTTATGGACCCATGGTTGTGATTATTATAAACTAGAAAGGTATATATGTTTCAGAAGTTTGACAATAAGGAATTGATTAAATCTTAGTGATTTGTAATACCTTATATTAAAAACACATGAAATTCAAGTATCTTCATCATATTGTAAGTGGATTATTTTTTAATCGAGAAAACATGTTGGGTTGTTGATTAATCCAATTGTCGTACGAGACTGCTAAACACAACTGTTTCATAAAATTCCTTCATAAAACTAGGAAAAAATGATATTGTCAAAGAATACTATAAATAAATTTGACGAATTGATATAATATAACATGCTAATCATCTAGTAATAATACATTATGTAATGTATATATGACTATGAAATTGTTTTTATATTACTGAGAGATTTTTTTTGCATTTTCTTTATCAAATGGCTCATTTATTAAAACAATATTATAAAACAAAGTAAATGTAAGAAGAAGAAAAAAAAAACTGAAAGCCTCCATTTGAGACAGAAGGGACCCTTTCTGGTTTTGAAGACTCCCAAACTCAAAAACCCTATCTTCTTCATTCTAAACCCAAACCTCTCTCTCTGCCCAAACAAAAATAAAAATGGTGCTACTACTCCGATATCGATCCTTAACAATAAATCTCACTCCTTTATTAATACCCAAATCTCACTCCTTTCACACTCTCCAATCATTCCGTAACCCAAAGAATCTCATATCCATCCCACGAATCTCATCATCATCATCGACCAATCCAACAACAACAACAACAACGAACCGTTCGATTTCAGATGCGGCCAAGTTCGCAAAGTCTGTTTTGTTCGTACCTCCTGGTGTAGAGATCGAGGAGTTAACAGATGACATGGTCCTTCCGGGCTCCAACATCGTAATCGGACCATTCGCGGGTCATTCACAAATCAAAGAAGTTGAGTTTGTGAAAAGTAGTGCTCGAGCTAGAGATTGTCCTAAAGATGATCGTCCTGAGATTGCGATTTTGGGTCGGTCTAATGTTGGCAAGTCTTCGCTTATCAATTGTTTGGTTCGTAAGAAGGAAGTTGCTCTTACCTCCAAGAAACCCGGTTTGTGTTTTCTCTCAATTTTGATTTTAAATAATCCAAATTTGTTGGTTTTGAAACTCTGAAAGTTTCGATTTTTTTTGTTTGTGGAATAGGGAAGACTCAGCTTATAAATCACTTCTTGGTGAATAAGAGTTGGTACATTGTTGATTTACCTGGTTATGGGTATGTTATTTTGATCTCCTGCTTCTAAAAATTCAATCTTTAGACTAGGATTTGGCATTCTGGTTCATCGGTCTGGTTCGGTTCGGAAATTTTGGAATTGGTGTTTCAGTTTGGAAAATTCCTCAAAGAATTAGTCTGAATTTGGAATGTGTTCATAAAAAAAGTTTCATTTTTTCAGTAATTTTGCTTAGACAGAACCGGTTAACGATAGCTAAATTTTGGTCCGGTTCGGTTGGCTGATTTGGTTTGGTGCCTTGTGGATTTGACTAGTTATGGAAGCAATGTTATAGACAAAAGCAATGTTATTGTTTGATATTGAGACTGTATTTGTGCAGATTTGCTAAAGTATCAGATGCTGCAAAGACGGATTGGTCTGCGTTTACTAAAGGTTACTTTTTGAATAGAGACAGTCTTGTTTGTGTTCTTCTACTGATCGATGCAAGTGTTCCTCCTCAGAAGATTGATCTTGATTGTGCTAATTGGCTTGGTCGCAACAATGTATGTTGTTGGTTATTTTTTTGGCTTTGTTGTTTGTGTGTTCAGTGAAATGATGTTTTGAGGAGTTGTTTTAATTGTTTGTTTGTTTTTGGTTGATTTCAAGGTACCGATGACTTTCGTGTTTACGAAATGCGATAAAATGAAAGCAACAAAAGGGAAAAGACCTGATGAGAACATCAAAGCTTTTCAACAAATCATTAGAGAGAATTTTAAAGTGCATCCTCCTTGGATTTTGACTAGTAGTGTATCCGGTTTAGGCAGAGACGAGCTTCTTCTTCACATGTCGCAGCTGAGAAACTATTGGGATCAGTAGAGAGTTAAATGTTGATCTTGAGACATTGGTTATGTGAAATTGTCAGTTTGGTAATGTAACAGTAACCTTTTGTATTTATAGATAAAAGATCGTTAAAAAAGTCACTACAGGTCTAATTCTTCGGAAACAACATCAAGAATTGCCGAAAACATGGCAAGAATTACAATATCAAAGGAAGCTTTTTGTGTTCTTGCTACCATCTTGAAAGATTTGCAGGACTGAGAAGAGGGAAAGCTTCCCAAAACCGAGCTGATGAAGGTGACAGATCAAACGCGAAAGGATTGTCTTTAGCTGTTATAGTGTCATCGGTAACCTTGAGTGGCTTAGACTCAACTTGATTCACCTCTGGCTCATGGTCTTGTGCACCAGTTAGCCTCTGAACCAACTCCTTGAAGTTAACAGGCTCGACTCTGTAAACTTTAGGATGCATCCGCTGAGCCAAACCTGTTACAGTTTTTTTGCAAGGCTTTGCCGGTTGCTTACGGATCGAATGGAGTGAGGTGTTGTGGTAGTTCTGAGAGAAACATGGCTGTGAAGTAGCTTCCATGGCGATCACAAGTTTCTTGTAATACACAACAAAAATGAATTGAAGCGAAGTGTCTGTCTTATCTTGATGGCTTTGTGTGTATATACATAAGTATTTATATATGTGTGGACGGCATTGATATGTCAACGTCTTAGTATGAATCTTCTTTTGCGGCTTATTTGGGTTTTTGACTTTTTTAGTGAAATAAATGTGCGTTTATAGGAACGAGATAGGATGATTCATGGAATTTGAAATGTCAACGTGGGTGTGCTAGCTCTTTTATTTTCTTGTTTACTAAATAAATGTTAGGTGAAAAAGCAATGAGAACAATTTTACATCAACATGGTTTTGGCTATAATCCCATTACATTATACTATAACATATCTTTATTTATTTTATTTTTTTCCAACAATTTTAAGAAATATGAAAGTAAAAAAAGAATCTTGAGTCGATAGGTCCACACAACTAAACAAACAAACAAAACTTTTGCTTCCAAAAATGTCAGGTAAAAGCAATAATGTAAAGAGAGTATGCCCATAAGTGATGAGACTCAATATCTTATCTATTAAACTCTGTTTCTTCCGTCCATACAGAGTTTGGCTCGGTCCATGACCTCGGTCTCACCCCAAGTTGGAGAAACAACACCATCTCCATTGCCTCAAAGACATTGCTTTCATCCAAAACCTTGTTCCACACCCCACTCACCACGCAGTAATTGTTGTTATACGGTGCTCGGTGATGATTCACGTGACGTGTCCGTGAAACGAGCAGCCCAATGTCTTGCAACCACACCACAAGAGGTGGAAGCTTGCTCTTGGTTCCATGAGCCCAAGCATGGAACAACTGACAAAACAATACGCAAAACGCAAACGTGCTTACAAAGCCATGAAACACAGGGTCATCAAATGCAAGATCTATTGGGAGAACTGTCAAGGTTGTGCCTCGAGCCAGGAGATATAGGTTGTTTGCAAATTGCCGTTTGGTGATTGTCCAAGGCCACTTGTGGTGATCTTGAGAATCTTCGATATGGGTTCCTACTAGAGGCGTTGAGGAGTCACCGTAGTTATCTGTGGCCCAGTGGTACACACCAGAGCCTAGATCTGCTATGATGTACCCGGCAAAACCGGCTAAAGCTGGTTCGAACCAGAGATTAGAACCAAACGCTCCAATGATGGATTTGGCAAAAGAGGCAAACACGGTAGTGCAGCCAGCTGCAACCCATAGCCGGTGAGTCCATGTGGATTGTAGATTGGGATCGGTTGAGAGAGCAGGATTCACAAGACGTTGTTTAACAACAAGCTTCGTCTCATGGGTAGGCTGAGAGTTGGTGGTGGGGGTAAGCAAGCAGGTGACACGTATATGGAGAAGCCATGGACGGTGGCTTCTTGTTCTTGGGATGTTGTTTGTGATGGGAGATAGAGTGTACTTGGTTTGAAGAGGTGTAGACATTGAAGGAGAGAATACATGTGAGATGATGTGAACGTTATCAAGTTTCTAGATATTTTTCAAAGTTAAAAAAAAAAACGGATAGAGGAAGAAAAAAAAAAAAAAATCATTTAAAAAGATATAATTTCGATCCAAAAAGAGTAAGAAAGGAAGAGATAAAATTTGAATTAATTTATGGAGTTTTATTTTTATTTTTAGTTTATGAAGTTACCAACTTAAAAAATTGCTCGTTAATCCAGATTTTTATTTGTTTGTTTTTTCAAAACAGAAAAATTTAGTAATACAAAAAAAATAGCTAAATAAAATTTTCACTTGGTTTAGATTTACGTAAAAAATGTACTTATTTTCTCAAGCCCACCTTGCAAAGATTGGTATATGTTTGATTGTTGTTAATTTTGTTCGTTTGGATTTTGGGTTGTTATGAGAAATTGGGATTTGAGTAGGAAGAAGAAGAATATGCATTTATATCTTATAAGCACTATATACCAAAGAGTCTTATGGCTTATAAGTTATAAACATTATTTTTTCTTGAGGCTGGACTTCAAACAAATCTACATATTTTTTCCCCCAAAATTTTGAAACCTATTCACTGGCAAACACGAAGGCCTATCGGAGTACTCACTAAATACATAGATATTTTATAGAATTAAAAGACAAAAATCTAGATAGTCACCCATGATGAATTGATGAATTACTCTATCGAAAAGAGAAAAGACATTGGCCTTGAATGGCACCTGATTTTGGTGCAGTTTTTGGCTTTAGATTCTGTAAAATCAACTTTCTATGCCATTCAAGATTTTAAGAAAAGTAGATTTCCTAGTATTTAGGAAAACCAGATTTTGGAAGATTTTAGCCATTTGTTCATAAAATCTAAAAACCACATTTTGTGGGTTTTTCAACGTGACTTTTTCTTTTTTTCTTTTTTTCTTTTTCTAATATATATTTATTCTAATTTCATTATGGAGTTCTCGATGATGATGATAGTAATTTTGCAGTAATGTGTTTTCTATATGCAATAAACGTATGTTTTTTTTCTGCATCATTGTATTTTTTTATTTTTTTAATAAAAATTATAATCATTATTTTATTATTTTTAAAATAATTATTATACATAAAAACCAAAAACTAATCAAGTCACCATTCAAGATTTTGCAAAAACTAAAATCTACAGCAAAAATCAAAAACTAAAAAAATCAAAAACCAAAATCCAAAAGCTAAAAACCAAAATCTAAAAACCAATTAAAAACCAGCAGCCATTCATAGCCATTATTGTTTTCTTTATGCTATATGCCCTACAAATTACAATAATCGCATTTCTGTCAAAGCTCTTTAAACTTTTTCCCTAAACCAAGAATCATTAAATTATTTCAAAAGATTTCGCATTATAGACCTTTCAAATTCATGGATTTCATTATAATAATAATCTCATTATAAAAGCACATCTAATATATAAAAAAACAAAAGCAAAAACACACAATATTTAAAAAAAAACCTAATAAAAATCACCAAGGCTCATCAGGATAATCAAACGGTACAGGTTGAAGAGGGGAAGTCTTGCCTAGATCCGAGTGTACGAAACCATACTTACGCATCACTTGATTATCAGCGAAATTAATGGCTTTGATCATCCCATTCCAACACGTGTCACCATCGTACATCTTGTTATGGTCACCACTACAAGGCTGACACCCCGTGAAATGCGTCACGAACGGCCTCCGTTTGCTACCTTTCCCGCCTCTTTCTCCTTTCAAAAACCGTTTCTCCCGAAACGCAGCGTATCGCTCGCTCACTTTCTCGGCGTGTCGTCTACGCAACGTGGCGTCTTCTCGTTCCATCTCGAGGTACCGTTCCGTTACGTTGGCGAAACCCGGTACGATCTCTAACCAGTACCCTTCGAAATAAAAGTCTCCTTCGAGGTATATCTTGGGATAGTACACTTCTCTGTGTTTGTACAATAAGTAAATCAGAGCCGTTTGATCATCTGACTCTGGGAATAGCTTGTCTTTAAATATTGACCGTTGGATCTGTCCCCATTTTGCATACTCCGGACTCACTGGTCCCATACCTGCAAAGAAATATACTCAAACCAAGTTAACCAAACCGAATCGAACCTTGTTAACTGAATTCCGTTTTAATTTACACTTTAATACCAACCATCAGCAAGAGTAAAAAAAAAACATAAGAAAACTCGGTTAAAAACCACTAAACCGAGCTTAAATTTAACTGTAAATTAACGAAATTACCAAAAAAATTTCATAATATAACAGAAGTTTACTGAAATTAAACCGAAATTACCAAAGAAATTGTTATAATTTAAAAATTAAAGTGAAATTATTGAAATATACCGAAATGTGCCATTCAGCCATTAACCATATTCATACTCTGTAAATCTAACCAGTAAGACAAATCATAAAATCGGGTAACTGGTTCGGTTAAGAGTCAACTGAATTTAAACCGAAATTACCAAAATGTTCTCATAGTTTTCAATATAATTGAATCGAAATTACTGAAAACCAAGCTGTATTGAAATTTAATATAAAATACCAAAAATTGTATCGTAATACTAAATTAAACCAAAATTTGTACTATTTTATAAACCAAACCGGAGTTATTAGGGTTTATGACGGTCCGGAGTCCAAGACCAACAAAACAAAACATAACTTTAATCAAAGGGCCCATACCTGTCCACGTGTCAATGAGCTCCATAGACCACTGACAATTCCTAATAAGAAAAAAGCCGGCGTTTAACGCCGTCCAGCTCCGGTCATTATAAATCACTCCAGGCCAACCATGAACAACGAGGTTATGGTCCTTATACGTTCTCCACGGCGGAGAAAAATCCATATCGGTAAACAAAGCATCAGAATCAACCCACCAGATCCACTCCGCCTCGGGATGAGCAATCATCGCCGCTTTAACCGCCGGAAGCTTCGCCCAATACGAGTTCATCTTCGGGTGAAGAAGAGCGTTGCTGTAGAATATATCATGGCCATGGATCCGACAGTAATCGACTTTGTTCTTGAAGAACCGAAGCAGCAAATGGTCTCCGATCGGGTTCTTACACGGCGAAGATTGCGATCCCGTTACCATAACCGTACGATTCTCAGCTCCGGGGATAAACGAAGGGTGTAGATTAAGCCACCGCCTCCGTTTCTCGTCCCAGTTCTTAACCGGTTTTTCGATTGTGTAAGATAGATCCGGGTCGTCGTAGTAAACCGGATCGGTTGGGTCGTGGTTCGTATCGATTCCTTGGTAACATTTGGTGGAGGAGGAGGAGTCATCGGTTTTGACGGTGAGATTTGGGGAGATTGAAGAGAAGGAGAAGAATGACCAGACGAGGATTAGTGACATGAAAGCTCCGCCGAGGAAAAGAACCACGTCGGAGAAACATATCACTGGTTTTGTTCTTGTTCCGGCGTATTTTGCCATCGGTGATGATGTTTTGTAATAATGTTGTGATGATGATGATGTCTCAGGCGACACCATTTACCTTAGAAAAATCTTAGAGATGATGATGATACATACATAAATAATCAAAAAAAATAAAATTTGGGGGACTTTTTGTTGTATAAAAGGAAATAAACTTATATTTTTTTTCAATATAAATGTGATATTTAATCACTCGATTGATATATTTTACTTTAAATGTTAGTAAATTGAAAATTTTAAAATATAGTCAAAAAATTGAAAATTATAAATGTAATGTACTCACTTGATAGTTTTCGTGTTTTGATTGGTAGGTTTAAAATGCCAAAAAAGATGAAATAATTTGGTAGGTTTTATGCAAGAGATAAGGTTTTTATTTTGTCAGAATGACATGTGATAGTGCTTTTGTAAAACCGTAGTACAGTAAACTTGAACAACGGACCGGGTCGGTTCACCGACACTGTTAAAATAGGATTGGTGTTGGTGGTTACGTGTCGGTGTCCGGTTAAAGCAAGGGCACGTGAGTTTGCTGCGATAATTTAGGATGCAGCAAGATTACACCCGCAATTTCTTGCTTAAATTGTTGAAAAATTGAGTTTAATTTATATAAAAAAACAAAGGTATAGGTAGTATATTGTAATGGACCAAAAATACTGAATAAAAACATTAGTTTATGACCGAGTAGCTCATAGATAAGTCACGAAGAGCGCACCTTTTTGTGCCCATCACACAATTAATGAGGAGGCACTATATACGGAGCCATGATATGATTAATTTATTTCGTATACCCTAAGGTTAAATTAAACACAACATGAAAAGCTTTATACATACCGACATGCATTTTACAGAGTTGAGTAAAACTGTAAACCTTTATTCATATGTCATGGCGCTTGAGAAAACAGATCCTGATGTTGATAGTTAAAATAAGTTAAAGAATACGTCGGTGACAATTATTAACTAACAGAGCTATCAATTACTAGCAACTTTAAAAGCCTTGGTACTTTTTTATACTTCATAGAAATAGAAAAGATGCTAAATGATTGTAGACTAGATCCTGTTCTTTTTCAAGTCTGCTGGAGGAGCGACAACGACATATAAAATAGTCAAGAAGAGTCTTATTGTTGTGAAAAAGAGTCGTTGTTATTGTGGAGAAGAGTCGCCGTATTGTTAAAATGAGCTTTCGTGACAGCTCCTGAAAAAACCGGCGATCCCTTTTTTTTTTCAGCGACATTTTTCTCACTGAAATACACATGTCCCATCATCTTTTTTCGTTGTTGTTGTTGTTTTGATTTTTAATTTCTATTGCCGTTATCGTTTTCGTCTGTCGCGATCGCTGGATGAGCGACTTGAAAAAGAACACGGCCGTTACATCTACTATAAATATGCAGTTGGATATTACTGCGTGGATGTACCACAATGGGTGGTTGGTTAGTGAACTTAACACAAGAGGTTGTTGGAAATGTTTTACACTAGGGGAGTGTTGCATTTACCGGACATTGGTAAATCAATTTTGATATGGATCTGTATGTTCTGATTAAGAACTTCGGATAAGAAGCTTTAATTTGTTTTGTCAAAACATCAGAAAGGATAATTATAAATGAAAAATATTGGAAAATACGTTTTACTAAAACATGTCATAAATACATGTGAGACAAGATAAGATGTATTTTGATTTACCGCCATATTTTATATAGCTTAAATTCTACAAGATAGACTAACTTTAAGATAAAACGTAACTATGAACCTTTTATTTTCTTTTTCAAAAAAAAAAAAAAAGTCTCTATGAACCTAGATTTCAAACTTGTGGAATCTCCGAAAACATCGGACATGCACGAACGGTATAATAGTACCAAGGCACCAACGACAACACCAATATATAAACAAATTTGATCAGCTGAAACACAAGATAACGACATGCTCCCTTGCACAACCAAAATAAATTAAAGCTCCAAAAACACAATACGAACAACGCAACATAAAAATAAATTCTGTTTTTTCCTTTTTTCTTTTCCTACTCATGCATCTTCAACTAAAAAGTGCACATTACTCTCTCAAGTAACAAATAAGCTTTCAAATCACATTTGAAAATGTTTTCTACTTCCACAGGAAAAAGGGATTTTTTTTTTTTTTTTTTTTTTTCTTGTTTATCCTTGTCAAACTCTAGTTTATGTATCCCATTTTTCCGAATATCTTCATAAGTAATTTTCCTTCGTGATTTCTCTCTATATAATATCTCCAAAATATGATTTTTTTCTCCTCAAATCTTCTAAAAGAGATACATGTATATACAGTCAACAACTTCAGCTGTTAAAACATGTATCATAGTGGTTGTTATACAATTAGTATAGACAGATTTGTGATCTCCTTTTATTTTAAGCTCATCCAAGTTACCCTAACATTTTCCTCCTTTTTAACTATATATGTTCACTCAACAGTTTTTAAACTAAACGCTAATGAATACGTCTACGGTTTGGTCATGATGTACCAAAAAAATACATATACAACATGAAGATCAAAGTGAACGAAAAGGATGAGAAAACCTCACAACCTCTGAAACCGTGTACGTCATGATGAATTCCAAGAAGCAAAGTAAACGTAAACATACTGTGGAGAATAAAATGCGTTTTGTAAAAGTCACTTCTTGCAAGGAGCGTCATGAACCAGAATAAATACTGTACACATAGTCAAAACTAAGTGGAAATTTTTTTTTGCTTTGAAAACCAGAGGCAATCAATAGGTTTACGGTTTGATCATAAGAATACCAAAAAGATATATACGTACACCATGAAGAGAAGACGCAAAGTAAACGATGAGAAAACCTCACAAGTGACAACCTCTGAAACCGTGTACCGTGTACGTCATGATGAAAATTAAGAAGCAAAGAAGTGAAGAACCATGAACAATAAAAATGCGTTTGTAAATGTTAATTTTTGCAAAGCTTTATGAAATAAAAATTCAACCTTCAATTTTCTATTTACCAAAAAAAACATATATATATATATATATATATATATATATATATATGGTTACATATAAATATTATATGTTAAAGAAAAAAAGCTTAAAAGGAAAATAGGAAAATCTCAAAGTTTAAAATTGTAAAGTATCTAGTTTATATGATGGAAATTCTAACTATAAAAAGGAAAACTTCTACAATGATTAAGACACCAAAAAATATATATATATATAGAGCAAGAGAGAAGAACGAACTTGATTTTTTGAGGTCTCGCGACTCGCGTTAAAGGTTTAGCTTATGCCCTAATTAAGGTTTGTATGAGAATCTAGGTATAGCTTTTATATTTTCTTCGTTAAGAAATCACAAAATTGAAGAAAATGAACATCATGAAGGGAGGACGTGAAGAGAAGATTAGCCAGAGGTCCTTACGAGCTAAACTACAACGTCGCCGCGTAAAAAAGTTGTCAGAAGATGCAATCCCTATCCCTTTGGATGTATTAACAGTCGATATACTCTCGAAACTTCCGGTGAAGTCATTAGCTAGGTTCCAATGTGTTTCGAAGCTATGGTCATCTGTTATTACGGACTTGATCAAGACTCGGAATTTGACGCAGCCGCGACTACTCCTTGTCTTCCAGCCTGACTTGTTGTCCCAATGTTTATATTTCTCCTCGTATACTTATCCTGATCCAAACACTAACCAAACATTCATATCCGCTGACAAAGAGCGTGAGATATCTTGTGGGTTTAATTGCCGTTTATATCAATATGTCAATGGGTTAATCTGTTGTTTGTCAAATTCAAAGCAGTTTGCTATATACAACCCTACCACGAAACAATCTCTTTTATTACCCAAAGTCGTATACGATGGAATGACCTTTGTTGATGGATTGTTTGGGTATGATCCAGTTGAGAATCAATACAAAGTGTTTTCCTTGGTGAGAGTGTATAATGTAGAGCCGGAATATACTTGTCAAGTTTTCACATTGGGAGGTCCAAAGGAGCAGCAATGGAGAAACATTAACATCAAAGACAATTTCACTCCTAGGTGTACTAGTGAACGTAGTGTATGCATCAATGGGATTATCTATTACAGATCAGTAAGAAATGTATTAGGGACGTTTGACGTTAGATTCGAGAGATTTGATTGTATCCAGATGCCGGAAACTTTGCTGAATCAGTCTTGGAGTTCGATCACACCAGTAAACTACCAAGGGAAACTAGGATGCATACATATAAGTTATGAAAAGAACGTTAGTGCAGAGATGTGGATTATGGAAGATCATATGGGGAAACAAGAATGGTCAAAGATTACATTGTCCATAACTCCTTCTCGACTAAGTTATGTCGCTGGTGTCACTCGTAATGGTGAGATTGTGATAATGTCCAAAACCAAGTGGATTCATCCTTATTCTGATGAAACGTTATGGGCAGACTATTATGATCTTAAGAAAAACAAGACTATAACAGTTGAAATCAAAACGAACTTGGTAATAAGAGAGCAATACGGCGGACACGGAGTTCGTATCTTTTGTGAGCCAGATCACATGGAGAATACTATGGCCTTGACGTCGTCGGGAGCACCTTTTCGGAAGAAGAAACTAGCAACTACACTGAAACTATTATTTTGTGCAGCTTCGGGTTGTTAGCTACAACGTTCCGAACAAGGCTTATATATGTCTTTCTTAAATTCGTTATACTCTCACTAGTTTCTTCTAGTTGTCATTCTAGAGTAAAAGTTTTGATTTTCAATGCATATGTTTGGTAAAAATATCAATTTTATCTTAACTATTTTAATGCTTTGACCAATGTATTAAAGAAGGGATCAAATAGAAAATTGAATTGTTTTCGTGTGAAAAAACCTTAAATGACAAATAATTTTTAACGGAGGGAATATTAGTTTAGATATATATTTTGTTTCATAAACGTTCCATAAATGTTTTTCGATGACTATTTTACATAATGGTAGAATAAGATGATTAATTAAGCAAAGGAAGATTTTAAAAACCATAAACTAATCATAAGGATTAGATCATGTTGATGTTTGATGAACGAGACAGTAAACTAGTTTATTCCGCATCATTATTTTTTTCATGTATATGAGATATATATACTAAAGTGATTTCTCATTGTTTTTTTTTTGTTGTTCAATGATTTTCTTTTAGTTGAGATTTCAATGTCTAAAATCTAGTGTGCGGCCATGAGAATGAACTTCTTTGTAAATTATTTTTTTCCATTTATGGCTTGTAATATCTTTAAACATTTAAAAAAAAGTCGCAAACCTACTAGGTTTTGATTCGAAATGTGACTACATGTGTTAACTTTTATATAACAGCGGTTTCATATGTATCGAAGCTGATAGATACCGAAACCACCCTCTGATTTAGGTAAACAAACATCCTCTCAAGCTATCTTAGCATTATGTCTTTGATGGGTGATCATGATGACTATGGCCATGTTCGTTCGGTAATTGCAATAGCAACAGCGATTACACCTACAATTTAAAATCGCGAGATGTTGTTTATTTAGCAATCGCGCGACCAATTGCAATTTAAAAAGTCACGTCAATAATTTTTTTTTTGTGAGAAAAAAATTTAGTCGCAGTCGTAGGGATTGATCGCAGAACGTTTCGTCGCAGGGTCCTGCGATTGTCAAACGAACAACTTAATTTCAATCGCAGCAGTCGCATGAGGTATGCGACTGTGCGACTGCCAAAGGAAGATCACCTATGTTAAAACACATCTTGGGAACGCGGAAGACATAACACTAGAAATTTATGTCGTTGCTATAACGAGTTGATAAGTTATGGTGGACACCAAAAGATAGTTGTTTACATGGGTCTTATGGCATTATGGCAAGATTTGTCCCCTATATTACCAAGCCTCAAATCGTTCATTTTCAAAATAGGACCAGCTTTGTTTTGTTAAGAAGCCTGGATTCTTCATTTTGTTACGAGATCCCAGGTTTAATACTCAAAATTATACAATTGGCTTTGAATGTTTTAACTCTTTTTCACTTTACATCTTTTGGAATATTAATTTCCTGATAGGAAAAATTGGTAGATATATTCTATATCATAACTGTTAACTCATAGGCATATGATTGCAATTTGTGACTCAATTATTTACCTTTAAGTTGGTGCATTATAGTTAAACTAGGGTAACTAGCTCAATGACTTACATATACAGTATATACAAATAAATAAAAATGCTCAAGGCACTCCCGCATCAATGATGCTAGCTCTCCACTTCTCAAATGACATGGTTCATTGACAAAGGCCGTTCGGACTTCAAAACATGACCTTCTCTTTACACTCTTTACACTACACCGTACCGGTTCACACAAGTTCAAAACTCACCACGCCGATGGTTTGAAGTTCAAGCATCCCAACCACAATAGCTATTTCTAATTTTCCAATGTTGGGGGCTGCTAAAAGCACATAAGATACTACGTCTTTACTAATTACAGTTCTCTCGCTTTTTTTGTTTCTTCTAAATCTTCATCTTATGTACTTATATCTTGTAATCCCACCTGTGGATGTAGAATGATTTGTTGTTTGTAATGCAGTTTCTATAGTACAGTGGACCATATAACATTTTCTCCAATATTAGACAAAAAGGTACCAAAATCATTTTAGACTAATACAAATTCACCATATAAAATATAAACATACATGGACTTAAATACCGGGATGTAACTTCCACAGAATTCTATAATTATCCGATGGCTGGAAAAATAAATATGAGGTTCGAGTTTAATCTAATCATCTCGATCGCTTTCAAATAGACACCCATTACCACAATAATTAAGTCAAGAACCATCCAAATTGAATCCCACATCGCTCTCATTATACATTATCTCATAAAAATCTCATTTTTCCATATCCCTTTATTTTTATCTAATCACTATTTTTTTATTGATTTACTAGATAAGGCCTGCGATATTAGGCGGGTAAAAATTTAAAAACATTATTAAAAATAATTAAGTAGTAATATACATGTTTTTAGGTTTTATCTTGTAACACTCAAAAAATGTTGTTATCTCATAATTACTAAATTTACCTCATGTCATAATCAGTTTTAAATGAGTGAAATTTATAAAATAAAAATATATATACAGATATAGAGACATTCTCATCAAATAACTGAAGATTCATTTCTATAAATTATAATATATTTCGAAATATATTATGTTTTAACATATGCATTACAAAAATACATGTGTTGAAATTATAAAATTAAACATAAAAAATATTACTAATATTCTTAAATGGATTTTATAAAAATGATACATATTAATATTTAAATTTTTTCTATTTATTTTAGGTTTCGCATATTACTACATGTATTAAAATATTTAAAATAAAACATGTATTGAACTTAATCCATAGAAAGAAACATATTGTATGCTACATTTTTATAAAGATCGTGGTTTTCTAATGTCACTCATGATACCCCGTTTTCTTTTGCTAGCAAGGTTTTATGATGTCTCATGGGTTGTAACTGTTTTTTGGTATTCATAATTTTCTACCGTTCTCAAGATTTTGATTTGATATAAGATACCACTTAATAAACATCTTTATATAATAAGACATATGCTCAAATTCCTTATGTTTATAGGTAAATTATTATTCTTTGTTTTTGGTAAATATTTTACAAATCTTTTGTTTCTAGCACAACTTCTAAAATCGTTAATTTAAACTAATATAAAAAAACGTGGCTAATTCACATAGAATAGTTAAAATCAAATAATTAACATAATATTAATATTAGTCTAAATATTACAACAAATAAAAACGTGGTTAATTCAAGTAAAATATTAAAAATCAAATAATTAACATATTCATGTGTATATAATAAGATTACAAGAGTCTACGGAACTAGACAAACAAAAGAGAATCCAACTTTTTTTCGGTACCAAGTCATCACATCTATCATTTTCTTTTGATCTTTCTACAAAAGAAAAAAAAAATGGCGTCTTGCATATCCCGACCACCGTGGGTTGGCTCACTCATCTGCGGCGAAGTTTTGGAAAACTCTGGTTTGCGATGTAAGCCGCCCGGTTCGTGGGGATGGCCGAAGCAAATGAGACACAGTCACGTGTCTTCTTCGACGAAGCAGCAACGAGGAAACTGGACAACCGTTAACGGTGGGGAAACAAAGAGCCAAACCAATTTTGGAGATTCCGGTAGGGTTGTCACCGCGGAGGAAGCTGAGCTAGTGGCGGTCCTCAGGGAGGCTCATCCGTACGTGAATCTACATAGAGACAGCATATTTGTCGTTATGTTATCGGCTGAAATACTTGACTCCGGTTCGACCCTTGACGGCATTCTCAAGGTTCATTACCATTTACTCTTTTTTTTTTTTTTTTTCACACTACTACAAGATTCCAAAACCACAAAACGCCCGTGATCAATGATATGAACTAAATGAAATAAAGAATTGTTAATTTCATAAAAAGTAATATTTTACTTATATACATAGATAAAATACCCTGTCCATTTTTCGACCTATAGATTTGGTGAAAAACGCGGCGAAACGCTGAGATTTTTGTTTTTTACATACAGTCTTACGTAATATCTAACTAAAAGGTAAAAAGTAATCCTACAAACAATTAAAAAGAATAATGAAAAGATACACTAGAAGAAATGATTTGTACATAGAAACTTTATAAAAACACAATTCAAAAACAAACAAATCTTCAAAAAATTATAAAATGGAAGAGATATGGTAAAACATGTCACATAAAAGGCAAAAATTATATGTTTGATCAATAATTCAAGTGATGTTATGAAAAAAAAAAAAAATTCAACAATTCAAGTGAAGAAAAAACAAAAACTTATAATGTGCATGCTACAGTTACTAGCTTACTACTATTGTCTTTGTTGAAAAATCTTTCTTTTTTTATATAACCAGACAAATCATATAAATTATAATAACACGTTTGCAATGCATTTCACAAACTTTACGTAACCAACCAATCAGGAAATAGTAATAATTCAAATCAGCATCTATTGCATTTCTTGTCTTGTTACGAAACTCTCACTATCCCCCTGACAGAGACTGATGCAACTACCGGTTCAGAAGTATAAAAACAAACCGGTTTAAACCATTTTCAATCGGTTCAATAACCGAGATTAATGCACCTGTCAACGTTTTGATGATTCCTTCCAAAACCTTTTCTTCTTCTTCTTCGTCTTCTTCCTCCACCGATCAATCCACCATTGTTTGCTCTCATTCTGTAAAAATTTTCACCGGAATATGACGGAGCGAGGAGCTATGGTGGTATCATCTTCTACCTCTTACCTTCCTTTCCGATGCCCTCAACAAACAAGAAAGGATTTTGCTTTCTTCTTCGCCCCGAGTAAGAAGAAGCTAAACACTAATCGTCAATTGGTAAAGCTTCCGTTTTCTCCGGCAGTAACGGCGGCGAAATGCAATATGGTTGATTACGCGGAAACTGGTGAGAATTTCGTCGGTGATAAGCAGTTCGTGCGGTGGTTTCGTGAAGCTTGGCCTTATCTATGGGCTCATCGTGGCTGTACCTTTGTTGTTACTATCTCTGGAGATGTCTTAGACGGCCCTTATTGTGATCTCGTTTTAAAGGCACCTACTTTGTTTCCTTTTATCTCTCTTTTCTAAGTGTTTTTGGTTTTATGCACGCAAGGTGTTTGATTGTTTGTCTTGCTTTTAAAGTTCGTCTTATTAAGCTAGTTTATGATTAATTTACTTCAGATTTTCACTTTTTTTTTTGTGTGTGCAGAGGAGTTTAAAGTGAAATCATTTTGACTGACATATGTGCAGGACATAGCATTTCTTCATCACTTGGGCATAAGGTTTGTTCTAGTTCCTGGAACTCAAGTGCAAATTGACCAGCTTCTAGCTGAGAGAGGTTAGATGATTAGTCTTGCTACTTATCTTCTTATTGGCTTGTCCCCTGTGTTTGCCTGTTCTGAATCCTCTCAGTCACTTATAGTTATCTTTTCTAGGTTTGTTTAGATGTATAAGATGTTAGTGATTTTAGAAAAATTGAATCTTTGAGCTTGTTCAGATGGAGCCTAAGGTGTATGAGTTGCAGGACGCGAGCCAACATATGTGGGTCGTTACAGAGTTACAGACTCAGCATCTCTGCAGGCTGCCAAGGAAGCTGCGGGAGCCATATCTGTAATGATTGAGGCCAAACTATCTCCTGGACCTTCCATTTACAATATACGCCGACATGGTGATAATAGTCGTTTGCATGAAACGGGTGTAAGGGTTGACACTGGTAACTTCTTTGCAGCAAAGGTGAGTTTTCAACTTTTTTAAGATGTTAGTTTGAAACTTTGAATGTTGATTCTTTTCATTTTGGATCTGATTAATTTGGCATGGCAGAGAAGAGGTGTTGTTGATGGTGTTGATTTTGGAGCTACTGGTTTAGTGAAGAAGATAGATGTTGATCGGATTCGTGAGAGGCTTGATAGTGGTTCTGTAGTTTTACTGAGGAACTTGGGCCATTCCAGTTCCGGAGAAGTCTTAAATTGCAAGTATGCTCTCTTTATTAGTAAAATTTATACATCTTAAAACCTTGAAGGTATTAGTTATCTCACTCTGTTATTTTGGACATTACTTCTACACTGCAGTACCTATGAGGTTGCTACAGCTTGTGCTTTAGCTATAGGAGCAGATAAGCTTATTTGTATAATGGACGGTCCAGTTCGGGATGAGAATGGACATCTTGTTCGCTTCTTGACTCTTCAGGAAGCAGATACGTTAGTCAGAAAACGGGCACAACAAAGCGAGATAGCTGCCAAATACGTGAAGGCTGTTGGGGATGGAGGGATAAGTAGTTTTCCTGAACCTCTTGGTTACAATGGGATGGTCACAACTCCCAACAATTATAATGGGAGACCATTTTGGGAAAAACACACTCCAACCTTTCAGAATGGTGTTGGATTTGACAACGGAAACGGGTTGTGGTCTGGGGAGCGAGGTTTTGCTATTGGCGGTGAGGAGAGACTTAGCCGCTTAAACGGATATCTCTCTGAACTGGCTGCAGCAGCGTTCGTCTGCAGAGTGAGTCCTTGAGCTAACCCTTGTGCTCATTTTGTTTACTTCAAAGTTTCCTGAGCTAACCCTTGTGCTTATTTTGTTTACTTCAAAGTTTCCTGATGTATTGATGTGTTGAAGGGTGGTGTCAAAAGAGTTCACTTATTGGATGGTACTATAAGCGGAGTGCTATTGTTGGAGCTTTTCAAAAGAGATGGAATGGGGACTATGGTGGCAAGGTATACACAACCGTTTTCAATAGCAAACGATTCAAAGTTTTAAATCTTTCTCACAAAAGCTTATTGGCCCTTAATGTCACAGTGATGTATACGAAGGAACCCGAGAAGCGAAAGTGGAAGATCTTACTGGAATTAGAAAAATAATCAAACCTCTGGAAGAATCAGGGGCTTTAGTTCGCAGAACTGATGAAGAGGTTTGCCTTTTAGCCCATAGCCTTAGCCTTAGGTTCTAAGTCTATTGTTTTGGTGTTAGGATTCAAGGAATAATTTTTTTTTTTTTTTTTCTGTTCAGCTACTGCGAGCTTTGGATTCATTTGTGGTTGTGGAAAGGGAAGGACAGATTATCGCTTGTGCGGCTTTGTTCCCTTTCTTTAAAGAAAAGTGTGGAGAAGTTGCAGCTATTGCGGTTTCATCAGATTGCCGTGGACAAGGACAGGGAGATAAATTGCTCGGTATGATCATAAAACTTTTGAGTGTTGTGTTTACAATCTACAGTTAAAAAGAAAAATCAGTTTCTTAGACTATCAAATTTTTGCAGATTACATTGAGAAAAAAGCGTCAGCTCTCGGACTTGAGATGCTTTTTCTGCTAACAACGAGAACAGCTGACTGGTTTGTGAGACGCGGGTTTCAGGAATGTTCAATCGAGAAGATACCAGAGGCAAGACGAGAAAGAATTAATCTTTCGAGGAAATCCAAGTATTACATGAAGAAGTTATTGCCAGACAGGAGTGGGATCTCTGTTGTTCGTACATTTCAGTTTGGCTCTTGAGAATGTCGAGAAGAATGTAATTAACACAGAAAAATTTCGCTGAATGTCTAAGATTCTGTCGAGTTTTGAATGAATCAACATTATTTCCAGAATCAGCGAACCGGGTCACATGTCATTCCAACGCAGTTTCTCCACAAGTCATCTCCTTCGTGACACCATCTTCTCCTCTGCTGTCTTAAATCGGGTAATGAAACAATGGGGAAATATACGTATGTGGTCATCAAATCTTATACTTTTTCCCCATTTTAACTAGCTTATAGGCATTTTTTATGGACTACCTTATCTTTTATTTTCTTTCTATTTTTAGTAGAAAAAATCTTTATATACAACAATAGGTGATTGTGTAACAATATGTAAAATATTCCATAGAAAAATAAGGAAACAAGAAGAAGTTAACAGTGAAAATGGCTAAAGGTGTACATGCCATTGGTTTCATCACTTATCTAGTGATTTTCTTGATTTTGACAGGTATTTATTTATACATTGATGTGTGTTTTATTTACCGACTAGTGTGTGTATTCATTCTTTTCAAATGTAATAATTTTATTTTTCATTACAAAAACAAAATCTTTTGCTTTCAGATATTTGTAATTTTGATTAAGTATCATCTAAACGTAAAAAATGTAATTAAAAGCTATAATATGCAAATTCTAATAAAGGAAGAGAAATGGTTAGAAATACACTTTTATAGATATTCTTTTTCAAATATACCCATTTTTTTTTGTCATTTTGATTTTTGCTCTCTTTTACACAAAAGTGTGTTAAATGAACTTCTAGTTTTTTTTTTTTTTGTAGGTTTGGATTCTATATTTTACATTTAGGGTATAGTTTTGAGGAGTTTAGAGTTTATAATTTATTTATTTTGTATATTGAAAATGGTATTATTGAAAATGGACAATAAAAGAGGATATTTTAGAAAGAAGGCATAGTAAAAAGGATATTTTTGCTAATGATCCTAAAGGAATTTGAATGTTTCTTATATACTTCAGTAGGAATATCAAGAATAAAGACTAAGAAGCCGCCATGTAAAGAGGGTCGAACCGCATATATTTCACCTGGTCCTTGTAGTAACAGTCTATGCACACAAGACTGCACCCTTGCTGGTGTGTATCGTATGGGCAAATGTAAAATTGAGCGGTCAAAACCAGTTTGCAAATGTTATGGATGCAAAAAAGTGTAGATTCGGCTTATCCTAGTTGTAATAATATTATTCATTGTTATAATTCATCATTCATCAAAAACGAATTTTTCTCAATATAATATTTTAGAATTTTATTACGAAATATCGACTTTAAGTGATTGTGGTTTAGGAGAAGATGTTTGGGTGTAGATGTAGGGCCTGTTGGTTTGCCTGTCGCCAGCGATAGAAACGAGCGACAGCGACAGAAAGTTGTTCGTTTACCTGTCGCTAGTTTAGCGACCAGTCGCAACGATCGTAATTTTCAGTCGCTAAAATTTTCAGCGACTGTCGCCAACGATCAGCGACTGTCGCCAACGATCAGCGACAGTCGTTTTATCAAACAATCTAATAAATCTTATCAAATACACATATGTCAGCTATAATAGTCTAATAGATGTAATCGAGGTGAGTATCCGACGTCGTTTTATCAAACAATCCTTAGGTTTATACTTCTTCTCCAACTTTTTCTACCAAATCAAGTAAAATTTATTAAGTTCTAAACTATTTCCTTCAAACGTTCACTATGTTCCATGAGCATTTTAGGTGTATTTGATAATGAAGTTGAGTATATAATTAAGAATTGAGTTTAGCCGCATGCGGTTTTGGAGAAGATGTTGACAAAACAATATTATTATATTTTATCTACACTTCACAAATATTTTACTAAAAACATTTACTATTAAAATTGTTTTTTAAGTTTCAATAGTAATTAGTTTTTAAATTAAAACTAAAAAAGGAAAAAGACTAATATAGTAATATCTAAACACTCATGAAAAGAAAACTTCCACCAATTCCTCAAGAATTGTTCAAATTTTGAATGATGTAACATTTTTTCCCCTCCAAATTCCTCAAAAAATCTTCAATTCCACACAATATATGTTACCATTTTAAACCTAACTAAGTTTTCACCCGCGGTACACCGCGGGACTAAATTATAAATTAATATATTTTAAATAATAATTTTTAATTTATTTAGTTTTTAAATTCCCAATTAATTAAATTTTATCTAATTAATTTACAATTTTGTTTAGAATGTTTTTTTTCTTCTTATGTTTTATACAGTTTATAACCTAATTACATTAAATTTGTTATTAGATAGAATATAAAATTTTAAAACACTTAGTTTTGTTTTCTATAATTAAACAGAGACATATGCCTATATGGTATTGTTAGTGTATATTTTTATGTGTATACAATTTTTTTTTTTTTGGAATATTAAGAATGTGTTGCAGTATGTGTAATATTTTGTAGTTCATATACTAAATAATTTATAAGTTAATTTTCTAAACTATAACTACAAATCTATAGTATATGAAATAAACTAATAGTTTTAGTGTTAGTTCTATAGTCCAAATCCGCCATGCTAGGCGAATCACGCAACATGTTCAAAGATTTTTAATCTGCAAAAACTCATCATACGAAACTGATGAAAATAAAATATAGTATGTGAAGCTAAAAGTTACTATTTATCAAATCAGTTTTTCAAATTTTTAAAGAAAAATACCTTTCACTCACCTCTTTATAAATAAGGAAATAAAATCTGTATATATTTACAATTATGTTTGTTATCTTTTAAAATATTTAGTTTCTATAAAAAATCAAATATAAGTAGAGTTAATTTATTTATTAAATTAATTATTTAATACTAATGATATGCATGTAAATAAGTGTCAACTTCAAGATTTATTTTATAAATATCTCCAAAAATATATATATATAGATGTGGTCATAAATCTTGACGCGGTCATCAAATCTAGCTAACCTCTAATTTTTCTTCGTTCTTAACAAATTTGTACATATGTAATATATATTCTTAATACTATTGAATATTTTCTTTCTACTTTTAGAAGAAACGATCTTTATATACAGCAATAGGTGACTGTGTACATATGTAATATATATTCCATCAAAAAGAACGAAACAAGAAGAAGTTGACAGTGAAAATGGCTAAAGGTGTACATGCCATTGGTTTCATCACTTATCTGGTGATTTTCTTGATATTGACAGGTACTGTATATGATTTTTGTTTTTGGTCAACGTACTGTATATTGATATGTGTTTTATATTTCGACTAGTGTGTATTCTTTTCAAGTAAATTTTATTTTATACATAATATACATAAAATAAAAATATTGTTTTCTAGATATTAATTTTTTGCTTAAGTATATGTTTTAAAATCTTAAACCTAAAGTTTATCTATCAAAACCCAAATAATTTTCAATATATATATATATATATAATTTTGAATATTTTAAGTATATAAAATTATGATAAAGGGGTTTGAATGTTTCTTTATATAATGCAGTAGGAATATCAAGAGTAAAGACTCAGCAGCCGCCATGTAATGAGGGTCGAGTCGCATACGTGTCACCTGATTTTTGTATTGATAGTATATGCACACAAGACTGCACCCTTGCTGGTGTTTATAGCAGCGGCAAATGTGAAATTGAGCGGTCAAAACCAGTTTGCAAATGTTATGGATGCAAATAGGTGTAGATTCCGCTGTTCCTAGTTGCAACTATATTATTCATTGTTATAATTCATTAATATAAAAATGTAACGTCCCAAAAATTCAAAATTAATAAAACGTCCCAAAAATTCAAAATTAATAAAAAAAAACTAGAACTGAGCAAAAAAGTTGGATCCAAAAACCTAACCTAGAACGATATATAAAAACTGGATTAGATAGGGTATAAGTATGACCATCTTATTGAGTCTTAATAGTCCTATTCGTGGGTATAGGGTAATATCCAGATGCAATCTGATACCCAAGCAAGTAACTAAATACCTAAACATTAAATATCCAAAAAACCAACGATATTTAGCCTTAATATAATCTAATTATCCAAAATTAAAATTATAAATCCGAATATATCATTTAGTTTTATACTTAAATAACTAAAATATCCAATTTCTTTTTTTTTTAATATTTGTCTTCCGAACCGATCGAATCCAACAAGAACCAAACTGAATGTTTTACAATTACCATATTGGATATCAAATTCATAAATCCAAAAACCCGAATCCGATCGGATCCTACCCAAACTCGGACCCATTACTCATAAGCCCTATGGAACCTTGCCTCTCTTTGTTAGTGAGTTTTCACTTGGGAATCAAGATGACACTAACACAAAAGAATAAGCTCTATATTATGGTCAAGGACGTATAATAGAAATAACACAATGTCCCATAATTTTTTTTTGTGTGCACCAATGTCACATAATATTATTTCACTGATTTAAGTCTTTATTAGAACATTAGCTCATAGAGAAGGATATTATATCCCAACATAACATAACATATGAAATACTGATTGTATATACTTAATTAAGGATTGGATTTAAGTGCTTGCGGTTTAGAAGGAATTGTTTGGGTGTAGATGTAATCGAGGTGAGCATCCGACGTCGTTTTCATCAAACAATCCTCAGTTTCACACTTCTTCTCCATCTCCTACAACCAAATAAAATAAATTTAATTACTTAATTCTAATTTATGTCCTTCAAGGGTTCATTATGTTCCATGAGCAATTTAGGTGTATTGATAAAGAAGTTGGGTATAATTAAAGACTGACGTTAGCTGCATGCGGTTTAGGAGGAGTTGGTTGGGTATAGATGTAATCGAGGTGAGCATCCAAAGTTGATTTCATCAAACACTTCTCCGTTTCACATTTCTTCTCCATCTCCTTCATATATACAATTAAAAGAAATTTTATAAATCAACCTTATGGTAAAAAGAATATAATGCATTAAAATATCCTCCTAGATATAAACATTCAACAAAAATATTTTGGGTTTTCCCAAGAGAATGAGTAGTTACAATAGATTTGTTCTGGAGAGTCGAGTCGGGACGAGCCACTGAAGCTATAACCATGAAGCTAAGTAAAAGTGCTCCAACGACGAGAATGTTAATCTTTGACATGGTTTCTTCTTCTTTAATCCTTTTCTTTCTCTCTCTCTTTTTTTTTTTTTTTTTTTTTTTCTCTTTCCTGTTTCTTTTCTTGAANTATATATATATATATATATACATATGGTGTTTCAAAGAAAGAGTCATATTTTATAAGACTAAATTAGGTAAGATACTTACAATATTTTTCCTTTTTATTGCAAAAAACTATCCAACTCTTTAATTTTGATGGATATGTATTAATAACTTTTTCTATTGCAAAAATGGCATGTTTTATCTAAAAGGAGAAATATATTATTTATATATCAATGCATTTTTGGTATAACATTTAAATCTTCATAATGCATTAGATTTCTAACTTTTTGTTACTTAGTCAATTTTACCACCACTCTCTCGTTCGTTACGCTCATCCAGTCATCAACGTCGTTGCTGACTACTAGAAATGAATCCTTTAGTTAATTTCCATGAGATAACAACAACTAATCTCTTTACCAAATGGACACATAAAAGTTAACAAAAAGGCAATCTGAAAGTATTCATGTGGGTGAGATTTTCTTTTTTCCATTCAGGATTTTAAGTAATCATTATGCTAATGTTAGGATAGGGATAATATAAGTCATCATTTCAAGTGTTCTAGATTTTCACGTGTTCCTTACAAGTTCCAAGAACACTGATTTCTATTCATTTAATTCGTTTTTAAGCATAACGATTAAACAACGTATTTACCCGCCACTTCTCTTCACGAATCCTACGATATTTTGAATCTTTAACAATAATGATGATATAACCCATAGTGTACGCTTCTGCGCTTCATGTCCTGCATGAATGTATCAACTATATAATTTTAACGTTCATAATCCATATACTATAGCATGTTTGTTTTTATAAATATGAAAAGAATCGAATGTTTGGGCTTTGATTGAGATAGTTGAGCTCACGAAATAAAAAGGACTCGACTTAGCTTAATTCAAGGAAAGCATGAAAGAGAGTTTTGGCTTAGCATAACACAAGGACTGGGTCCAATTTCTCAAAGCTTAAAATAAAAACCACAGATCTTAAAACTCGCCTTTGTATATTCTTCCTCCATTTAATTTGCGATTCTTCTGCATGCTTCTTTCTTTCTCTCCCACATTTTTTCTTCCAAAACAAAACATTAAAAAGAAAATATTAATCAAAAGAAAATAGCTAGACATATTGAAGCTGGAAAAGAGAAATGGAGAGTTACCTCAACTCGAATTTCGACGTTAAGGCAAAGCATTCTTCGGAGGAAGTGCTCGAAAAATGGCGGAATCTTTGCAGCGTCGTCAAGAACCCGAAACGTCGGTTTCGCTTCACAGCCAATATCTCCAAGCGTTACGAAGCTGCTGCCATGCGCCGTACCAACCAGGTATATCTTCTATCATATTGCTTCTTTTATGTCTATTGGTTTTACGAAAATTGTAGATTGTGTAACCATTCCAATGTAAAACGGTATGGTAGCTTATAAACATTTAAAAACTGGATATATTAACCCTAATTTACTGACCCTTTTTATAAATATTTTTTAAACATCTTTTTTTTAAAGAAATCGGTCTAATGTTTTTCTTTTCGAGTTGATATAATAATCATAAATTACATTGGAACGCATCTAACTTGAGATTGAGTTTATAGCTTGCTCTATTTCTGTAAATTATTTTATTTTCCTTCAAAACGTTATTTGATAATTTGCTATATATATACAGGAGAAATTAAGGGTTGCAGTTCTTGTGTCAAAAGCCGCATTCCAGTTTATCTCTGGTGAGTAACTAATCTGAGACAGAGGAAACTTTAGAGCATTTTTTAAAAAAAAATTTTGTACTTTTTTAAGAAAGTGTATTGTTCTTGATTTTGAACTTTTTTTTTTTTTTTTGTTATTCAGGTGTTTCTCCAAGTGACTACAAGGTTCCTGAAGAAGTTAAAGCTGCAGGGTTTGAGATTTGTGCGGATGAGTTAGGATCAATAGTGGAAGGTCATGATGTGAAGAAGCTTAAGTTCCATGGTGGAGTTGATGGTCTTTCAGGTAAGCTTAAGGCATGTCCCAATGCTGGTCTCTCAACACATGATTCTGACCAGTTGAGCAAGCGACAAGAGCTTTTTGGAATCAACAAGTTTGCAGAGAGTGAACTAAGAAGTTTTTGGGTTTTTGTTTGGGAAGCACTTCAAGACATGACTCTTATGATTCTAGGAGTTTGCGCTTTCGTGTCTTTGATAGTTGGAATTGCAACTGAAGGATGGCCTCAAGGCTCACATGATGGTCTTGGCATTGTAGCTAGTATCCTTTTGGTTGTATTTGTGACAGCAACAAGTGATTACAGACAGTCTTTGCAGTTCCGGGATTTAGATAAGGAGAAGAAGAAGATTACTGTTCAAGTTACGCGAAATGGGTTTAGACAGAAGATGTCAATATATGATTTGCTCCCTGGTGACGTTGTTCATCTTGCTATCGGCGATCAAGTTCCTGCGGATGGTCTTTTCCTCTCGGGGTTTTCTGTTGTCATCGATGAATCGAGTTTGACTGGAGAGAGTGAGCCTGTGATGGTGAGTGCACAGAACCCTTTCCTTCTCTCTGGAACCAAAGTTCAAGATGGGTCATGTAAGATGTTGGTTACAACAGTTGGGATGAGAACTCAATGGGGAAAGCTAATGGCAACTCTAAGTGAAGGAGGCGATGACGAAACTCCATTGCAGGTGAAACTTAATGGAGTTGCAACCATCATTGGTAAAATTGGTCTTTTCTTCGCTATTGTTACTTTTGCAGTTTTAGTGCAAGGAATGTTTATGAGAAAGGTTTCATTGGGAACTCACTGGAGGTGGTCTGGAGATGAAGCGTTGGAGCTTTTGGAATATTTTGCTATTGCTGTGACAATTGTTGTTGTTGCGGTTCCTGAAGGGTTACCATTAGCTGTCACACTTAGCCTCGCGTTTGCGATGAAGAAGATGATGAATGATAAAGCGCTTGTTCGACATTTGGCAGCTTGTGAGACAATGGGATCTGCAACTACTATTTGTAGTGACAAGACTGGTACTTTAACAACAAATCACATGACTGTTGTGAAGTCTTGCATTTGTATGAGTGTTCAAGATGTAGCAAGCAAAAGTTCTAGCTTGCAGTCTGAGATTCCTGAAGCTGCTCTGAAACTATTGCTCCAGTCGATTTTTAATAATACCGGTGGGGAAGTTGTTGTGAACGAACATGGGAAGACAGAGATATTGGGAACACCAACAGAGACTGCTATATTGGAATTAGGACTATCTCTTGGAGGTAAGTTTCAAGAAGAGAGACAATCTTACAAAGTTATCAAAGTTGAGCCTTTTAACTCAACAAAGAAAAGAATGGGAGTAGTCATTGAGCTCCCTGAAGGAGGACGTATTCGCGCTCACACGAAAGGAGCTTCCGAGATTGTTTTAGCAGCTTGCGATAAAGTTATCAACTCAAGCGGTGAGGCTGTTCCGCTTGATGAAGAATCTATCAAGTACTTGAATGTTACAATCAATGAATTTGCAAATGAAGCTCTTCGTACGCTTTGCCTTGCCTATATGGATATCGAAAACGGGTTTTCCCCGGATCAAGGCATTCCGGCCTCAGGGTTTACTTGCATAGGGATTGTTGGTATTAAAGACCCTGTTCGTCCTGGAGTCAGGGAGTCTGTGGAACTTTGTCGCCGTGCGGGTATTATGGTAAGAATGATTACAGGAGATAACATTAATACCGCAAAGGCTATTGCTAGGGAATGTGGCATCCTCACTGATGATGGTATAGCCATTGAAGGTCCTGTCTTTAGAGAAAAAAATCAAGAAGAGATGCTTGAACTCATTCCCAAGATTCAGGTAACCGTTTCTTGATTTAACCTTTTTAAAAAAAAGATTTAACCTCTTTAACCTTCACTTTATATTATTCTAGGACTTAAACCAGATTTTGTTTTTCTTACAAGGTGATGGCTCGTTCGTCGCCCATGGACAAGCATACACTGGTGAAACAGTTAAGGACCACTTTTGATGAAGTTGTTGCTGTGACTGGTGATGGTACAAACGATGCACCAGCACTCCACGAGGCAGACATAGGATTAGCTATGGGGATTGCCGGAACTGAAGTGAGTAGGATATGTCGAAAAAGACTAATGTTAATAATTATGAGACTAATGTTAATAATTATGAAAACGACTCAAAATTTGTTTGAAAACTATTTTAGGTAGCAAAGGAGAGCGCAGATGTCATCATTCTAGACGATAATTTCAGCACAATCGTTACGGTGGCAAAGTGGGGACGTTCTGTTTACATTAACATTCAGAAGTTTGTGCAGTTTCAGTTAACAGTCAATGTTGTTGCACTCATTGTTAACTTCTCTTCAGCTTGTTTGACTGGTAAGTTAAAGGAATAGGCTGATTCAGTTTTATTCAAATTTTTATTTTTCTACTATTTTGTTCTTCTGTAGTTTCCATCTTTACTTTGTTTATGCGTTAATTCACAGGAAGTGCTCCTCTAACTGCTGTTCAACTACTTTGGGTCAACATGATAATGGACACACTTGGAGCTCTTGCTCTAGCTACAGAACCTCCGAACAACGAGCTAATGAAACGTATGCCAGTTGGGAGGAGAGGGAATTTCATTACCAACGCGATGTGGAGAAATATCTTAGGACAATCTGTGTACCAATTCGTTATCATTTGGTTCCTACAGGCCAAAGGAAAGTCTATGTTTGGTCTTGTTGGTTCTGACTCTACTCTTGTATTGAACACACTTATCTTCAACTGCTTTGTCTTCTGTCAGGTAAAATACTCATAACTTAGACTCACTTGAAACTTTTGTGGTATGATATATTGCGTGGTTTGTTCTTAATGTTACAGGTTTTCAATGAAATAAGCTCGCGGGAGATGGAAGAAATCGATGTTTTGAAAGGCATACTCGATAACTATGTCTTTGTGGTTGTTATTGGTGCAACAGTTTTCTTTCAGATCATAATCATTGAGTTCTTGGGCACATTTGCAAGCACCACACCACTTACAATAGTCCAATGGTTATTCAGCATACTTGTTGGCTTCTTGGGTATGCCTATCGCTGTTGGTTTGAAGAAAATACCTGTGTGATTGAAGACATAATACCGATAAAAATCTTGCTCTTATAGAAACAGAAGTTCCTATTGACACATGCAAAATTTTCACAAAGCTTTTGCCTTTTTACATTGTTGGCTAAGTTTGTGTTAAATAGGCTAATGACAATTAATCTACTCATCCATTTCTTTTGTTTCTTGGTTCTTAAATTGAATCCATGTTATCAACACCAAAATCAAAAACAAAATCTTGGACTAGATCGAGACTTGCCGAGAAAAAGACGAGTGACGATTAAAAAAATTAAAGAACAGAGAAGAAAGTGGACCATACTATAATTTTAAACTTAATTAAGAACCCTCTCTCTCTCTAAAGTCTAAAGTTATGTAGCTTTTTTGGTGGAGCCTTCATTGTGACACTATCAAATTCAAAGAGATACCATATGTCATTGTAAAATTATGTGAATCTCAGTTGTTGTTAGAATATAAGCTTTCAACACTGAAATATTGATCTGCAACACTGAAATAATTTTAAACAGCTCTCTATCTACAATTAGATCTGTCACTACCTCCGCGTATCAGAATTGCGTAACAATTTAGTTGTGGTTGACATTTTCACATTAAAAAATATTATGTTTAAAAATATACAAGTACTCAGACAATAAGTGTTTTGAATTAAAAACTATGTTTTAAATATACCAATAGTATTATATTGTAAATTTCTCAAATGTACTTCAACACAATCCTTTATAATATGCTCGCAAGATAATATGTCGAAACAAAATTAAAAATATTAGCATAAATGATATATTGAGATGTGAAAAACTCGATCCACCAATACATGGGAAATGCGCAAGATGAGATACATTCTTTTTTCTTCTAGTTACACCAAATCAATTTTATAGTATTATGTATATATATGAAGGGATTATTAAGAACAAAAAAAGTCAAAAGCCCTTGCATAAAACCATTTGTTCTAGTAACTCTGCCAATGCTTTTGGTAACAAAATACTTGTTTTTATATCAGATATAATCGATATAAATATTTTAAATATTTAAATTATCATTAAGATAATCTCAGATAATCCGAAACTCGTTCAAGTATCGGATAATACCACCATCCAAACTAAGATCTACTTATACACATATCAAAATCCTGTAATACATCAAAGATTTAGTCATAGCTATCTTTTTATTTTATCCAAATGTGGTCCACAGCTGTCCATTTGTGTAATCATCAGCATTTTTAGTTTATAATTTATTGGTCATTGTGCTTCATATCGTTTTGTTTTTTTTTTTTTTTTTTTTTTTTTTTTTTTTTTTTTTTTTT
>NC_025693.1:32888964-32948861 GCF_000633955.1 Camelina sativa
TTTTTTTTTTTTTTTTTTTTTTTTTTTTTTTTTTTTTTTTTTTTTTTTTTTTTTTTTTTTTTTTTTTTTTTGACAAACATATGCTTTATTCCATTAAAATAGAACACAACATACAACAAAGACAACAAAATTTAAGGAACAACAGTGTAACGCAATCCTCAAAGCCAATACACCGAAGAGATAAAGATAGATAAAGATCATCGGAATTGTAGACTTGAGAGCTATGAACCAACTCCTTGCAAGGGTTTTGGAACATGTGAGGTCAAGAAATAACGATGCTTCTTCCATGAATGCTTCGATGGATGAGAAGATGGCCACTGTCTTAGATTGAATACTAAGGGGTGTTGAAAAAGCTACAGCTGTGACCCGAAGGAGAGCTGTGCTAAGGGTTTGAGCAGGGTTAAGAATGCTCTGTTTGAGGAGAGATATAGGGATGATTGAGGTCTTAATCTCAAGGGTGAAACGCTTGAAGATGTTGTGGTAATCCCAACTACATTGAATTGGGATCATAATGCCACTAAGAGGGAGCTTCAAAAAGTTGATGAGAGGCAGTTTAGCGGGCTTATGTATCAGTCAGATTGGTGAAGAGAGCCTGAAGATACATCGGTAACCACAGTTCCATATGGACTGGATCATAATGCCGAGTTCATTCAAAATGTTAACTTCAAAATCAAAAGCCCTAGATGATTCTAATAACAGGTTTTCTAAAGAATTCTTCAACCAAACTAGCATCAATGGTAGTTTAATATCCAAATGCAGTCTTCGAACAAATGGTTCTATAAAGCTACACAGAGATTGCCTAGAGTGTGAGAGAATTGAGTTCCGATCGAACCTGAATAAAAACAGATTAATTTGTGGATCACCTTTTCGCAATGGACTCGAGAAGCTTAATGGGCCGAGAGTTAGTAAGCCCACCAATGAAAACCCTAGTTTTCCGATTGGGAACGGTTTATATGCACTGTATTGTGACAGAATTTGAGTCCTTAAGAAAAGATTAACTGTTTTTAAACAATATTTGTGGGTTCTTGTCAGTTTTAGAACAAAATAATAATAAATCTTTATACATACAAGTAAACACTCTGAATACATCTCTAGCTCTTATAATCAATTATATACATTTGATTGTGATAAAATTTGACTATGCAGTAACAAATCAGTTTAATGCTTCTAAGCAATGTTTGTGGATTCTGAGATTATTAGGACACGCAAGTAAAATATTCTGGCACTAAACCATTCATCGAATAACATTTTGTCAATGGTTTTGTATTCCGAATTTCTAAAATGTGAATTGACGCAAACCTATAGAATATGTCCGCTTGATGGTCCGCCGAAACAGAATTATAGATATAAACAGAAATCATAGATTGAGATGTTAAAACGTCGATCCACCATAACATGGGAAATATGTAAGATGAAAAAAAATTTCTTTAGAAAATATACATAAACACAACAATAAGTGCTTTGAATTTTTCTTCCGGATGGTTTCTCCAAATAAATTTCTAATATTATGTATATGAAGGGATTGTTAGGCTACGAAAGTCAAAATGTCAGGCACAAAAATATTACTGTGCCAGTTGTTTTATATTCCAAATTTCTAATCGTGTTTCGACATAATCCTTTAAAATATGTCCGCAAGATAATCTTTTAAAATAAAATTAAAGCTACTAGCATTAGGTAAATAATACATTGAGATGTGAAAAAATCGATCGGTTTTGTCTTGTTGACATTGATCCATCTATCGAATCAAATTTCTTGTTAGACCGAGAGTAAAATAAAGGGTTCTAAAATAAATAATATTAATTGAAAATATACTGTCCTACAGATGGCTCTTCAGTCTGCAACGTGGAACTAGTGCTCACATTTTATAAAGCATCACCAAACCCTCTATTATTGGCATATAAAAAAATATATATTTTGTGAAATGCTTTAAGATGGTAAAGATCATTGTTCTAATATTTCGAAACTGAGAGAGAATGAAATTAACACTAAAATTGCTGCTTTTCCTTCTGTTTACCTTGAATCATGTTGATTCTGGCTCTATCGTCAAGTTTCTTCCTGGTTTTGAAGGCCCTCTTCCTTTCGAACTCGAAACCGGGTTTGTTAAATGCCTCTTCATTTAATTTTTTCATCTAATTAATGCAATTATGTTTGTGAGTTTGGAGTTTGTAATTAGTCATTCTTCTGAATGAAGGTACATTGGTATTGGTGAGAAAGAAGAAATGCAATTGTTCTACTACTTTATCAAGTCTGAGAACAATCCAAAAGAAGACCCTCTTCTTCTATGGTTAAATGGGGGGCCTGGATGTTCTTCTAACACTGGTCTATTTTTCGAGAATGGTAAATCTATTTTTTTTTTTTGTCAAGGTAAATCTATTTTTTTTGCTTCTTTCTCGACCTAAGGATATATCAGGACCTGTGGTTTTCTTTAATTCTTTCTTAGGACCTCTGGCTTTGAAGTCCGAGGTTTACAATGGAAGTGTCCCTTCTTTGGTCTCTACTACATACTCGTGGACAAAGGTAGAAGAAGGTGTGTTCATATATGTTAATCAAAAACCCAATGATGGATCAATTTTTTTGATCATTTTTCAGATGGCGAACATAATATATTTGGATCAGCCTGTTAGAACTGGCTTCTCCTACTCGAGAACCCCACTTATTGATAAGCCTAGCGACACAGGCGAAGTTAAGAGGATCCGTGAGTTTCTTCAAAAGGTAAAGGACAAACTTAATTTATTATCTCGAGAAGCATTTGTCTTTTTGCATTAACATAATAATCCCTTCCTTCGATACTAGATGTAGTTTGGATTTTTTTGAACACAAATTGTAAACAAATGATGATTTAGAGGGGTTTTTGCAATATATATCTTAATATATTTATATTGAAAACCTGAAATGTTTATAAAAAGTTTTGTGCAAAACCCCCTCTAAATCATCATTAGTTTACAGTTTTGCCCTTTATTTTCCAAAAATATAGATTAATCTGATGAAGTCAAAAATAAATTAACTATTACTTTTAAACGTATTTTCTAAACGTTTCTATGATCACATAGATTAGATTTTCAAAATTACAAATGTAGATTTCGACTCCTCATACAAATGTAGATTTCGACTCCTCATACAAATGTAGATTTCGACTCCTTATTATCGGGGTTTCAAACTGATATATTATCTATCAACATTTTACAAATTTTGACAATTATAACGACATGTTATATTGCGAGTTATTTTATACTTTGCATGAATAATTTGCATTTTTAGATGGTAGAAGATAAAGTTACAAAAAAAAAAAATGGTGACTTGGAAGGGGGTTTTGCATAATACCCTTTATATAACTATACTTAAACTAAAATGGAGAATGTAATTATAGCAAGTTTAACCATAGCAATTAGTTGAACTCATTAAAACATTCCGTTTTATCTACTATCCAAATTAGTCAAACTTGGGCACTTGGCATAGCTTGAATTTTTATTTACTTTCAAAACTTATTTAAACACAAATCTTGGGAGCCTTTTTCTCTTTCTCAGTGGCTAAACAAACATCCACAGTTTTCTTCAAACCCTTTTTATGCTGCCGGAGATTCTTACTCTGGTATGACTGTTCCGGCCCTCGTTCAAGAAATCTCAAAAGGTATCCTTGCATACTTTCTTTGAATATCGTTCAACCGGTTACCGATATAGTCTCTAACTTTAAAATAACATAGACACTATGATGCAGGAAATTATATATGTTGCGAACCTCCTATAAATCTACAGGTAATTGGTAATTTGTACTTTCCTCAGAATACTAACGTTAAATTTTTTAAAGGTCTGATCAACTAATATGATAGACTGATATGTGTTGTCAAGAAAAAAAGAGAGACTGATAGTTATATATTCTTACCAAAAACAGGGATATGTGCTCGGGAACCCGATAACACATTATGAAGAAGACGAAAAGTATCGCGTTCCATTTTCTCATGGAATGGGACTAATATCAAGTGAACTATACGAGGTAAATGGCATGCTTAATTAGTTAAGTTTTTCATTAGAGAGTTTTATATCGAAGAGTCTAGTTAACCTCGACAAATTTTCAAAAAAAATCTAAATGTTATACAACAACTAATGTTCTAAACATTGTACAGTCAATTAGGAGCGCCTGCAAAGGAAATTATTTCAATGTGGATCCAAGTAACACAAAATGTTTGAAACTTGTTGAGGAATACCATAAGGTACACACTTGGAAATTTGGTCGATGTTCAGTAACTTATCAGATAGTGATTAATATATCTAAATCAGTTTTTTTTTTTTTTTTTTTAAATTTACAGTGTATCGACAAACTGAATGAATATCATATATTATTACCAGATTGCAACATGACATCTTCTGATTGCTTTGTAAGTAATACATCATTTAATTTCTTCATATAAAACAGTAAAAGGGTTTCATAACTGTCATTTATATATTACTTCAAATTCGAAAAAACATATTCTTACGGTTATTTTTGCAGCTATATCCATATTATCTCCTTAGCTTTTGGGCCAACGATGAGAGTGTTCGCGATGCTCTTCATATTAAAAAGGTATACGCCAAGTTTATATTAAAATAATTTATAAAGTGTGATGATAGTAAAGAGAAAAAATCTAAACTATTGACGATATATGATTAAAGGGGAGTATAGGAGAGTGGGTGCGATGTAATCGGAGTAACCCATACAACAAAGACATCAAGAGCAGCGTACCATACCATATGAATAACAGTATTAGTGGCTACCGATCTCTCATCTACATGTAAGAGTTAAATAATTAATTCTTAATTCTAAAGAATCTGATCAAAAATTTCATAATCAGAGAGTTAAACCAAAATATGACTTACCAAACAATTTTGACATTATTTTACTTTAAACCCAAATAAAAGGAAATCAAAACTGGTTTAGTGAATTGAATTAAACCAAAAGTTGTTATTATTTTTGTTTTAAACCCAAATAAAAGGAAATAAAAAATGGTTAGTGAATTGAAGAAAACTAAGGGTGGAAATGGTTGCAGTAGGGATGAACGAGTTGAAAAAATATGAGTTGAATAAAATTGGCTGAATAACATTCGACTCATTCATCCACTAAATAGGAGATGAAAGAGTTGAATAAATTTCCTTTATAATTTGTTCATTTCTCCAGCTTTTGGTTGAATAGATTGAATAAGTTTTCCAACTTATGCATCTCAAATGGTAAAAAATTGGATGAATAATCATTCAACCTATTAATTTAAGTCATCCATTTGCACCCTAAACCGAATAAACAAGAGTTTTTTTTATTTATTTTAATTCTAGGCACATCCATATTAAGTAAATATCAAATTTACAAAAAAAAATGTATATATATTTCTGAAGTATTTTCTAAAACCAACCAAACCAAAACTAAACTGAAAACTAAACCGAATTGCATCCTGCTGAAACGAAGCAAACCAGATTACAAATAGATTTTGTTTGGATGATTTAGTTTCTCTCAAATCAAGAAAGATCGAAGACAAAAAAATCAAATTGAAACCAATATATACATTAAACCAAAATTTCCATTCCTACCAACAAAATTTATGAGGTTATAATTTTTGTGCGTTTTATGGTTGAACAGTGGTGATCATGATTTGGTGGTTCCTTTCCTTGCAACTGAGGCCTGGATAAAATCTCTAAATTACTCCATCATTCATGAATGGAGGCCTTGGATGATAAAAGATCAAATCGCTGGGTATATATATATTTTGTCTTTTAGCTTTTTCTTGTTCATTCATTTTCCCATCATATCACAGACTTATAAAGCTTCCGCTAAATTCATTCATTCATGTCTGTTTCCATGACAGATACACGAGAACTTATTCCAATAAGATGACATTTGCTACTGTCAAAGCAAGTCTTCTTGTTTCATTTTAATATTTTAATTACTCATTACATTAAATCAACATTATTTTCTAATTGTTTTGAGACTTTTTATTATAGGGAGGTGGGCACACAGTAGAGAATAAACCAAATGAGTCTTTTATCATGTTTCAACGGTGGATTAGTGGCCAACCATTGTGATCGAGGGTCATGGTCTTTAAGTATACAATAAAAAAGTATGTAACATGAAATGTTTGTATACATTACAACTGTCTCCCAACAGTTCGACATGCTTTGGAGGGAGATAGATAGTTAGTAACCAATAAAGGAGGTACGTACAGGCTCGTCTTGGGTATAAGGAGACTAGGTGCGACAGACCTAAAAGTTCCTGGTTTAAAAAAATAAAAACACATAATGCTTTTGTTTGTTGTTAAAGTTACATTTTTTCGGATTATTTCTTATGTTCAGATAGATTATTGTTCTATGTTATGTTGTTCCTCGTACATTAACCAGAGGAAAATCTGGGGTACGCACCCGGATACACATTTTAGTTTTAATTTATTTTTTTTTGTTTCTTTTTTTGAACCAAAAAAAAAATTATTATTTTGTTTCTTTTAGTATACATGTAAAACAATTGATAATTTATAAATGGTTAAAAAAAACTTTTTAGGGTTTATAATTTAGTTAATTATTTTTGTAATAGAATAAGTTATTATTGAAAATGGAAAACAAGAATAAAAAATGTATTTTTTGCAAATGCACCATGTAAGTTTAACATATTGTAATTGTATAAAAGAGGGTAAAAATAAAAATAGCAAAAAAATAAATTTTTGTGTAATTGTAATTGTAAGTTTTTGTGGTTTATGTAATTTTTGTGTTTTCTTCTTTTTGTTTTCTCTGAACTTTTTGTCAAAATTTTGCGAAATTGTATAAATTTTTACATTGTTACCAAAAAAAAAAAAAGACACAACATGTAGAAGATCAATTAAAAATAAATGAAAGGTCACGGAAGCAACGTACGTACCTTATCAATAAAAACAGTATACTGACTGAAAAATCGAATTGGAAATATATGGTCCTAAAAATTATGACTACCACCGTGGAGTGACAAGTGGACCTCGCATTTCACAAAACCTCTATTATTGGTAATTGTTATAAAGATCCTTGTTTCCTTGTAGAACACACTCTTTAGAAACTAGTAAAAGAAAATGAATTTAACACAAAAATTTCTGCTTCTGCTTCTATTTGTCTTGAGTCATCATGCTGAATCTAGCTCTATCGTCAAGTTTCTTCCTGGTTTTGAAGGCCCTCTTCCTTTCGAACTCGAAACCGGGTTTGTTAAATGCCTCTTCATTTGATTTTTTTCTTCTAATTAATGCAATTATGTTTGTGAGTTTGGAGTTTGTAATTAGTCATTCTTCTGAATGAAGGTACATTGGTATTGGTGAGAAAGAAGAAATACAATTGTTCTACTACTTTATCAAGTCTGAGAACAATCCAGACGAAGACCCTCTTCTTCTATGGTTAACCGGAGGGCCTGGATGTTCTTCTAACACTGGCCTATTTCTCGAGAATGGTAAATCTATATTTTTTTGCTTCTTGCTCGATCTAAGGATATATCAGGACCTGTGGTTTTCTTTCTTTCTTAGGACCTCTGGCTTTTAAGTCCGAGGTCTACAATGGAAGTGTCCCTTCTTTGGTCTCTACTACATACTCGTGGACAAAGGTAGGAGAAGGTGTGTTCATATATATAATAATCAAAAACCCAAGGATGGATCAATTTTTTTGATCATTTTTTCAGATGGCGAACATAATATTTTTGGATCAGCCTGTTAGAACTGGCTTCTCCTACTCGAGAACCCCACTTATTGATAAGCCTAGCGACACAGGCGAAGTTGAGAGGATCCGTGAGTTTCTTCTAAAGGTAAAGGACAAACTTAATTTATTATCTTGAAGCATTTGTCTTTTTGCATTAACATAATAATCCCTTCCTTCAATACTAATGTAGTTTGGATTTTTTTTACACAGATTGTAAACAAATGATGATTTAGAGGGGTTTTCCCTTTTCAAAGTTACAAATGTAAATTTCGACTCCTTATTGTCGGGGTTCAAATTGATATATTGCCTATCAACATTTTACAAATTTTAACTGTGATAACGACATATTAAATCGCATATTATTTTTTAGTTTGCGTGAAAACTTGCATTTTTGGAAAACAAAGGATAAAGTTGCAAAAAAAAAAGGTGATTTGGAAGGTGTTTTTCCATAATACCCTTTATGTAACTATACTTAAGCTAAATTAATGGAGAATGTAATTATAGCAAGTTTAACCATAGCAATTAGTTGAACTCACTAAAACATTCCGTTTCATCTACTATCCAAATTAGCCAAACTTGGCATAGCTTGAATTTTTATTTACTTTCAAAACTTATTTAAACATAAATCTTAAGAGCCTTTTTTTTCTTTCTCAGTGGCTAAACAAACATCCAACGTTTTCTTCAAACCCTTTTTATGCTGCCGGAGATTCTTATTCTGGTATGACTGTTCCGGCCCTCGTTCAAGAAATCTCAAAAGGTATCCTCGCATACTTTCTTTGAATATCATTCAACCGATATAGTCTCTAACTTTAAAATAACATAGACACTATGATGCAGGAAATTATATATGTTGCGAACCTCCTATAAATCTACAGGTATTGATAATTTGTACTTTCTTCAGAATATTAACGTTAAATTATTAAAGTTCTGATCAAATAATATGATAGACTGATATGTGTTGGGAAAATAAGAGAGACTGATAGTTATATATATTCTTACCAAAAACAGGGATATGTGCTCGGGAACCCGATAACACATATTGAAGAAGAGATAAAGTATCGCGTTCCATTTTCTCATGGAATGGGACTAATATCAGATGAACTATACGAGGTAAATGGCATGCTTTATTAGTTAAATTTTTCATTAGAGAGTTTTATATCGAAGAGTCTAGTTAACCTCGACAATTTTTCAAAAAAAAATTAAATGATATACAACAACTAATGTTCTAAACATTGTTTTTTAACAGTCAATTAGGAGTGCCTGCAAAGGAAATTATTTCAATGTGGATCCAAGTAACACAAAATGTTTGAAACTTGTTGAGGAATACCATAAGGTACACACTTGGAAATTTGGTCGATGTTCAGTAACTTATCAGATAGTGATTAATTATCTAATTCAGATTTTTTTTAAAATTTACAGTGTATCGACAAACTGTATGAATATAATATATTATTACCAGATTGCAACATGACATCTTCTGATTGCTTTGTAAGTAATACATCATTTAATTTCTTCATATAAAACAGTAAAAGGGTTGCATAACTGTCATTTATATATTACTTCAAATTCGAAGAAACATGACATCTTACGGTTGTTTTTGCAGTTATATCCATATTATCTCCTTAACTTTTGGGCCAACGATGAGAGTGTTCGCGATGCTCTTCATATTAAAAAGGTATACGCCAAGTTTATATTAAGATCATTGATAAAGTGATGATAGTAAAGAGAAAAAATCTAAACTATTGACGATATATGATTAAAGGGGAGTATAGGAGAATGGGTGATATGTAGTCGGAGTAACGCATACAACAACGACATCAAGAGCAGCGTACCATACCATATGCATAACAGTATTAATGGCTACCGATCTCTTATCTACAGGTAAGAGTTAAATAATTAAATCTTTATTTTAAAGAACCTGATCTAAATTTTCATAATCAGAGACATGCATCGAGCCAGAGCAAACTGAATTAAACCAAAATATTATTATTTTAGTTTTTTTTTTTTGTCAAACATTTTAGTTTTAAACCCAAATAAAATGAAATCAAAACTGGTTTAGTGAGTTGAAGAAAACTAAACCGAATAAACAAGAGTTTTTTTTTTTTAATTATAGGCGCATCCATATTGAGTAAATATCAAATTTACGAAAACAATTAATGTATATATATGTTTTTAAGTATTTTTCTAAAACCAACCAAAACTAAACTGAACACTAAACCGAATTGCATCCTGCTGAAACGAAGGAACCAATATTACAAGATCGAAAAATTGAAACCAATATATTTACCTTAAACCAAAATGTCCATTCCTACCAAAAACATTTAAGAGATTATAATTTTTTGTGTGGTTTATGGTGGAACAGTGGTGATCATGATTTAGTGGTTCCTTTCCTTGCTACTGAGGCCTGGATAAAATCTCTAAATTACTCCATCATTCATGAATGGAGACCTTGGATGATAAAAGATCTAATCGCTGGGTATATATATATATATATATTTTGTCTTTAGCTTTTTCTTGTTCATTCATATCTCATCATATCGCAGACTATATAAAGCTCCCGTAAAATCATTAATGTCTTTTTCCATTGCAGATACACAAGAACTTATTCCAATAAGATGACATTTGCTACAGTCAAAGAAAGTCTTCTTGTTTCATCTTAATATTTTTATTACTCAATTTCATTAAATCAACAGTATTTTCTAATTGTTTTGAGCCTTTTTATTATAGGGAGGTGGGCACACAGTAGAGAATAAACCTAATGAGTCTTTTATCATGTTTCAACGGTGGATTAATGGCCAACCTTTGTGATCGAGGGTCATGGTTTTTAAGTATATAATAAAAAAATATGTAACATGAAATGTTTGTATACATTACAATTATCTATTTCCTGCGTTTTTTATTACTTGTCGTTCTAGAGTTAAAATTTTGTGTCATAATACTTGTCGTTTTAGATTTCCAATGCAAATATTTGGTAAATATTCCAATTTTATCCAACTGTTTTAATGTTTTAACCAATCAAAAGATTAGAAAATATATTTACAAAAATAAAACAATAAAATTAATAGTTTTCTTAATCTGTGTGAAACAACCTTAAACGACAATTAATGGTTTTCTTACTATCTACGTGTTTGTCTCTCCCAACAATTTGACATGCTTTGGAGGGAGATAGATAGTACTCCTTCTGTTTTACAAAGAGTGTCATTTTGGCCTGATTTTTTTGTTTCAAATTAAGTGTCATTTTAGATTTTCAATGTAATATTAAGCATAAATTTCCAACTTTAACCTCATATTCATTGAAAAATATCAAGAGTCAATATCAATTTTAAGGGTATAAGAGATATTTAAATATGTTTTCTTAATTTGTGTGTAAAGTGTCAAAATGACACTTATTATGAAACAGAGGGAGTAATCAATAAAGGAGGCACCTAAAGGCTCGTCTTGGGTCTAAGGAGACTACATGCGACAGACTAAAAGTTCCTGGTTAAAAAAAATAAAAACGCATAATGCTTTTGTTTGTTGTTAGGTAACATTTTTTTAGATGATTTCTTATGTTCGGATAGATTAGTGTTCTATGTTATATTGATCCTTTCACATTAACCAGAGGAAAATCTGGGTTACGCGCCCGGATACACATTTTAGTTTTAATTTTTTTTTTTTGTTGTTTCTTTTAGTATATATACAGGTAAAACAATGGATAATTTATTTAATGTAATTTATAATTTTTAGATTTTTTTGTTTTAAGTTTGAGTTCTATATTTTATATTTAGGATATAGTTTTGATGGGTAGGAACTTTTTTTTTTTTTTGACAACAAAAAATCAGCTCATATGAGTCAATTGGGTGGAAAACTGTTTACATACAAAACAACATGATGTAGAGATGTACGTGCTTGACGTACCAAAGAATCTACACTTACGTTTACATTTCGAAAAACTAGAGATAAAGAGAAAGAATAAAACTCCACCCTATCAATCTTAATGTCGTTGAAGTATGTTGAAGAGTAGGGTTTAAAATTTAAAATTTAATCATCTTTTTGTACATAGAATTGAGTATTATTGAAAATAGATAACAAGAGGATATATTTTTGCAAAAAAGTATAGAAAAAGGTATTTGCAAATGCTCCAAGTTAATTAAACATATTGTAATTGTGTAAAATAGGACAAAAATGAAATTGACAAAAAGGTATTTTTGAAAAGTGTATATACAAAAAGATATTTCTAACAATTTCTTTTTTTTTGGGGACATTTAGAAAATGGTAGTTTTATCTGAATATCTAAAATTTGGGTATAATAATTAAGATTTAACTCTTATCAATTATTATAATATCAATTTTATATTATCACACTATATGAACCAAGAGTTCTTTAAACTTCATTTTAAAAATTTTATAATAAAAAATATTTAAGGGATACCATTAGATTAGAAATATAATATAAGAGTTCATTTAAGTGTTATTTTTTTTTTTTGGAAAATACAATGGTATGTAAATGTAAATGTAAATATAATTAAAAACTGAAGATAAATTAAAAAATAGTGTCTTGAACTCTATAACGACGACACATCAGTTTTTTTAGAGAATGCTTCTCAGTTAATATGTAAAAGATTACTAAATTTAAAATCATATTAACACCAACATGTTTATCTTCATCCTTTAGAGGATTTAAATAAAAAGGTAATATTGTAATAATAAGACAACATTTATTTGTGTCTTTGGAGAAGCTGTAAGCGTTAATTCTTTAGGTTTTAAAGGTTGGCTTTGCTCGTGGCAACAACGATGAGGATTCTAGCTCTTTTGAGTTGAAGAAACCATATAAATGTCCAAACTGTAAAATTTGGAATCAGTGTTCCACTTGTGATTTCTCCCTGTTTTCTGTTTATGTTATGTTGTAATTTTTGGTGGTTTATGTAATTTTTGGTTTTTCTTCTTTTTTGTTTTATGTGAAATTTGCGAAACTGTATAAATTTTTACATTGATACCAAAAAAAAAAAAAGACACAACATGTGAAAAGATCAATTCAAAATAAATGAAAGGTCACGAAAGCAGCGTACATACCTTATCAATAAAATCAGTAGATACTATTCAACGTGGATGGACTAGTGATCTCGCATTTCACAAAACCTCTGTTATTGGTAATTACTAGGGATGAGAACCCGCGCGTTGCGCGGGATTATATGCTAATTAGGCTTGGCTCAAATTTTACATAGATCCATTGGTATATCATTAATGAAAAAACCTATATATCCCATGAAAACATCCTCCATTATACACTTCCAGAACTCGAGTTTGAGCCTTTGTAATGTAGTTTTTTTAGAAAAACTAAGAATTTCAAAACAATGTTTTATGATTTAAATATATTTGATATTTTTAAATTGATTATTTTGCTATTAATTCTATTTTTAGTTTTTTGATTACACATGCAAGAATTTGTGGACTATGAATGGTTAAGATGTTTTGGTAATAATTAGTAATAATACTTTTTTATAAGATGTTTACTTTTCAAAATTTCATGTAGAAGATATTTTCGTTTCCTCATTAATGATTCAAATATTATTATAAAAAAAGGTAACGATAAATGTATATATGATTTTGGGAAGACCTTCTCCAAGCTCCAATGTTGTATTTTTGCTTGAGTCACTATTTGAATCAAAAAGGGATTTAAAGAACTGAGTCACAAAACTTTCATTGAGATTCGTATTACTACTAAATGTGTATGATATATAGTTATTACTACTAAATGTGTATGATATATAGTAAAACTGTGCATAGTCTTCAGATATATCAATGCTTACCTATAGGAAGATCCGAAGATATATATAAACAATGTCAATAAAATAATTGTATGGAAAAAGCAAACACTTCAAAATATTTGAAGCAAAAAATGGATCAAACATATGCAAATAAACATATATGTTTAACAATAATTGCTTAAAATGGTAAGAATTACGATACGTTATACCACCAGGTTAAACGAAAACAGAGGAGAGGATACATTAAAAATCTTGCTTAAAATGGTAAGAATTACAATACGTTATACCACCAGGTCATATGAGACATCTTGTTTGTTCGATATTGGATACTTACTTGCACCACCGTAGCTCAGCATCAGTCGTTTATCTCTAGCGAAACATATGTGCCTTGGTGCTTGACCAATCTTCGTCCTGACAAATGTTGTGGGTGTCAGAAGATTGATAATAACGCCTTGTGCTGTTGCAACTACCAGTACCGGAACGTTGTTCTTCTCTTCTTCCAATTTTGGAGTAAAAGCGACGGTTCCTACAGGTACCAACTGTTGATTGTTTTCAGTTTCCAACCCGCTAGAAAGAGAATGAGGTATGGTTGGAAAATGTGAGATTGTATTTACCCAATTCAATAGCTTTGCAGGTTCGTGGTTCCATCCTTGGTAAGAGGTTTCATACTTGTCTGCTTTCTCCGGTAAGAAATGAATATACTCGATAACATGTACAAAGTTTTAAAGAATATATTTTAGAGATTAGGAAATGATGAGACTGAATTTTCTGTTAAGAAAGATCCCGCTTTTGGTCACTGTTAGGTATTAATTGTCTTAACATTTGAAATCTGCAATAGGAATCCATTAACAATGTTTGATTAGTCTCGTCTCTCTGCTAAACTCTATGACCAACTCCACTTTTGCTACATATATATATATATATATATATATATATGAGTACATATTCAAGACTTAGACCATCTCCATTGTATTTCTCTATTTTTTTCTCTAAAATAGAATAACTCAAAAATAGAGCACTGTTTTCCTCCAATGTATTACTCTATTTTCACCTCTATAATAGAGTTAGTGTAAAAAAATAGAGGTGAGAATAGAGTTGCTCTATATATAGAGCAATCCTATTATTTTCTCTATTTTAGAGTAAAATATAGAGTAGGGTCGGAGCAAATGTTGCTCTATAATAGAGATTTGACTCTAAAATAGAGTGGGGTTGGTGTGCTCTCCTCTCTCGGGTTTTTTTACATTAAATAAGACAATCGATCCATACCGATATACTACCATGTAAATACACCCACTCCCACTTATACATCCATGCAGTAGTACCCTGCAAAATCAGATCAGTCAACATTTCACAATGAGAAGGTACTATTTTCTAGCCAAAATTGATGTAGTAACATAGTACCTCAGCTTCATAAAATTGAATAAGAGTTAAGATTCAACTTACACTGTGATCTGAATGATTGTCGAACTTAAGAACAACATAGTTAGTCATATGCGAGGTGGGTGGGATGAAGTTCTGCTTGTTATGCTCAATTAAGCTTCTCAAATCAACACTACAAAAAATTACATCCAAAAGGATTTGATTATCATATTCCTAATCCGATCCTAATTCCCAACATGACATTAACAACATCTACTAATTAAAAAAAAAAAAAAAACAGCATCTACTTCTAAGGGGGGAACGTAATACCTACTGGAGAAGAAATAAGCTCGTACATGAATAGAAAGTTGCTCTTATAAACCTCCACGAGACTCATCATCAATCACTGTTAGATTCTCAGTCTGCTGCTGTTGCGGCTGAACCAAAGCGACAGACGTAGTCATCGACAAAAACAAAGAGATAGCCCTGAGAAGAAATTGAACGGACAGGGAGAAACTTATATCAATTCAATTGGACTTAAAATTTTATATTTGGGCTTAATATAAGTCCAACGAATTTGTTATTTTTTGCTGATGTGGATGCTCTCAAATGAGAGAAAATTCTGCTATTATATATATGATAATAAAAATCCTTGTTTCCTTGGAGAACACAGTCTTTAGAAACTAAAATAAAATGAATTAACACCAAAATTTCATAAGTCGATCACAAACCCAATGATCTAGTATTAATACTCAATAAATTTGGCATCATTTTTGTAGATGGCTAACATAATATACTTGGATCCGCCTGTTGGAGCTGGGTTTCCATATTCAAGAACTCCACTTGGTGAAACTAGTGACACAAATGAAGTTAAGATGATCCATGAGTTTCTTCAAAAGGTTAGAAGACAATTTTTTTTTTTTTTTGAAACATTTTTCTCTTGAAGCTCTTGTATATGTTGTAATTATCTTGGTCTAAATATAGGCCACACACCAGTTACCTGAACTCGTTAAAACCTTCCCGGTCTCATTACTTTCTAAGTTATTCAAGCTTTACACGTTCTGATTTTGTTTAAGGTGTTTGGTATTCAGCCAGCGTTTAGGTCATCAATTAAGGTGTTTTTTTTTGTTAGACAGCCAGCGTTTAGGTCATCAAGCTTTACACGTTCTATCAGTTTTATTTGTTTGTTCTTTTATTTTTGTTTAATATGATAAATGCAAATGTAACTAAATGATCATTTCTTAGAAAAAAAAAATCTTTAAACGAATGCTTGCGTAAAAAAAAAAAAAAGAAAACGAATATGCTATACCAAGTTAAAAAGATCTAGCAATGTGAATTTTATCGAGATAACAATGTATAACAAGAATCACAAATCGTCGTCCACTTTAACAAAAAAAAAAAAAAAAAAAANTAACAAGAATCATAAATAAAGAACAGTTCATTTGATAAATTTTCAAAAAGCTCAACCAAAAATAATGAAGTAGTTCAGAAAACACACCAAAACACTGACAAATACATTATAGGACCTCTAAAATACATGAAGACTCACTTGGACACTAAATGCTAATGAAACACAATATAATAGATCATAAAACCATAAAAAAATATCATGTTGGCATGAAGAGATACTTCTATATTTTTTATTGGGAAAAATGCCATAAAAATCCCCAACTTTCAAATTTGGAACGAAAAAAGCATGAATTTTCGAGATGTCGTTTTAATCCCAAAGTTTAGTTTGACTTTTTGATAAAATAGTAAAGTTTCATTGACCTGGTTATTTCAAGCGCGTCGTTAAGTTTCTGTTAATGGAGTTAATTTTCCGTCAACAATCTCCGTTTAGTCAAAGAAAATATATATAATTTTGTTTTCTAACATTTGTTGAAAGCGTGATGTGGTCAATTGGTTAACGTGAGAGTTTGGTTTTTACCTGCCGCGGGTTTGACTCGGCTTGGACGAAAGTATTTTTGTTTTTTAAAATAAAAGATAATACATAGATTCAAACTCAAGACCTCAAAGCCGCCAACATCAAAGTGTAACCAACTACGCTAAGTAGATTTATTAACCACTAATGAAACACAAAGTTTATTATATGTGGTAGTCGATTCTCGGGAAATGCAGAGAGTCCAACCCTAACTCTGCTCCGAGGAGGTACGCTTGGACGGAGGAATGACCAAAGAGGTTGATTTGCCAAGCAGCACGAGGAGTTGTATTGAAATGTTGCTTTATAAACAAACGTCGTCAATGAAGAAGTTATCAACCGAAAGCCCGAGAAATCCCCAGGTTTCGATGATTTCGTCAATGATGAAGTTAAAAAAACACATATAAAACACGATATAAGAATTTGTGTTTCACTAATGGTTAATAAATCTACCTAGCGTAGGTGGTTACGCTTTATTTTTTGCGGCTTTGATGTCTCGAGTTTGAATCTACGTTATATCTTTTATTTTAAAAAACAAAAAAACCTTCGTCCAGGCCGAGTCGAACCCGCGGCAGGTGAAAACCAAACTCCCCCATTAACCAATAGACCACGTCACGCTTTCAACAAATGATATAAAACAAAATTATATATCTTGTCTTTGACTAAATGGAGATTGTTAACAGAAAATTAACTCCGTTAACGAAAACTTAACGACGTGCTTGAAATGGCCAGGTCAACGAAACTTTACTTTATCAAAAAGTCAAACTAAACTTCAGGATTAAAACGATATTTCGAAAGTTCATGCATTTTTCGTCCCAAATTTAAAAGTTGGAAATTTTTATGGCATTTTCCCATTTTTTATTGTATTGATAATTTGTAAAAAATCAAACTAAAAGAGTTTAAAAGTGAAAAAGCTACTGTCAATATAGAGGGGCCGCCACTTTCAATATAGAGGGGCCGCCACTGAGAGAGTAAGTGAGATTGATTGAAAATTTGAATTGGAAATATATGGTCCTACATATTGATTGGTCACATTTCACAAAACCATATTATTATTGGTCAATATCATTATTAATTATTTATTTGAATTATTATAAATATCCTTGTTTTTTTTTTTTCACCGAAACATTTTCATTATATTATAGTATCCTTGTTTCCTTAGAGAACTCTATCTTTAGAAACTAAGAGAAAATGAAATTAACACCTAAATTTCTGCTTCTGTTTCTATTTGTCTTGAGTCATCATGTTGATTCTGGCTCTATCGTCAAGTTTCTTCCCGGTTTTGAAGGCCCTCTTCCTTTCGAACTCGAAACCGGGTTTGTTAAATCTCTCTTTTGCAACAATGTGTTCTGAATTTGGAGTTAGTAATTAGTCATTCTTCTGAATGAAGGTACATTCGTATTGGTGAAGAAGAAGACGTGCAACTGTTTTACTATTTCTTCAAGTCTGAGAACAATCCAAAAGAAGACCCTCTGCTTCTATGGTTAGAAGGAGGACCAGGATGTACTATTCTCACTGGCGTTCTTTTAGAGAATGGTAGATCTCTCAATTTTTTCCCTCTTGCTCTAAGGATTATTTTCAACTGCTTGCTTAAAGTGGGGAAAAAAATATAGGCCCTTTGACTTTCAAGTCCGAGGTTTACAATGGAAGTGTCCCTTCTTTGGTCTCTACTACATATTCATGGACAAAGGTAGCTGGAAGTATGTTCATAAGTCGATCACAATGATCTATATATTATTAATACTCAATAAATTTGGCATCATTTTTGTAGATGGCTAACATAATATACTTGGACCAGCCTGTTGGAGCTGGCTTCTCATATTCAAGAACTCCACTTGGTAAAACTAGTGACACAAAACAAGTTAAGATGATCCATGAGTTTCTTCAAAAGGTTATATGACAATTTTTTTTTTTAATATTTTTCTCTTGAAGCACTTGTATAAGTTGTAAACTTGTAATTCTCTTGGTCTATATATAGTTACTGAAGGATAGTTGATTAGCTGTAGACTTAACCAAACCAGTTACCCGACTCGTTGAAGCCTTCCCGGTCTGATTTTGTTTAAGGTGTTAATTGGTATTCAGCCAGCGTTTAGGTCATCATCAATTAAGGTGTTTTTTTTTCTTTTTTTTTTTTTTCTTTGTGTGACAGTGGCTAAGCAAGCATCCACAATTTTCCACCAACCCTTTTTACGTTACTGGAGCTTCTTATGCCGGTATGATTGTTCCAGCCCTTGTTGACGAAATCTCAAAAGGTATGTTTTAAATCATGTCAACTATACGCTTTTATCATATTCCGGGCCTCTTTCAAGTAATCCAATGGTTTTCTCTCACGTTTTAATAATATGTTGCAGGGAATTATATATGTTGCAACCCTCCTATAAATCTACAGGTCATTGATATTTTTAATAATTGCTTCAAATATTATGTATGTTTGCTCCAACACTTAATTTTTTCTTGCGGAAAACAGGGTTATGTGCTCGGAAACCCGGTAACACATTATGAAATTGATAGAAACTATCGGATTCCATTTGCTTATGGAATGTCATTAATCTCTGATGAACTCTACGAGGTATGAAATATTGCCACTACAGAGTTTAGACTATTTTGTATTTCTATTTTTTTGTTACGAACCGGCTCTTAGCTTGCCAAGTTTGAAAGCTTCAAAATGATATAACAATGTTCGAAATATCATGTTTACAGTCACTGGAGAGATTTTGCAAAGGAAATTATTACAATGTGGATCCACTTAACACAAAATGTTTGAAACTTGTTGAAGAATTCCATATGGTACGCACTCTGAAATTTGGTCGATGCTTCTTTTCTCGTGGTAATAAATATCATCCATCACTAAGTCAGGTTTTTTTTTTTTTTTTTTGGTTTTGACACAGTGCATAGACAAATTAAATATACATCATCCGTTAATACCACAATGTGATGACCCAATTACACAAAATATATCTCCCGATTGCTTCGTAAGTAATACATCTTTCCTCCATCTAGTGACCCATGTAATTGAGTTAGTAAATTTTGTAATTTAACTTGATTAAGATTGTAGTTTTGGTGTATCTATCTTACTTAGCCATCTACTCTGTATAAATAGAGTTGTTAATTTTATTTTGCAGTATTATAAGTATACTCTTCTTGAACGCTGGGCCAACAAAGAGCGTTCGCAAAGCTCTTCAAATTGATAAGGTATTTGCAAGCTTAACTGACGATCATTAATCAATTGCCATATTATACAGAAAATTTTATATAAATCTAAATTTGGGACTATCTATGAATACAGGGGAGCAAAGGAGTCTTGTTGCGACATAATCATACTATACCATACGATAAAAACATTAAAAGCAGCATACCATACCATCTGAATAACAGCATTAACGGCTACCGGTCTCTTATATTCAGGTAATATTTTAATCTATACTTTTGGGGAGGCAAAATATATACAACTATAGAGATCAAAATATTGGGCACAATATTTACAACTGTAGAGATCAAACTAGATTAAATTATTAGTATATGAATTTTATAAATTTTAACTCATTTAAAACTAGTGTGAGACATAATAAAATTATGATTAATGAGATTCCGTCATATATATATAATAAGAGCTGACTATAATGTTGGTTTTCCAAAAGTTTTTGTGAATTGTCTTTTTAACTACTATTTTTTTGTTCATTTTTTGAATCATTATTAGCAAAAGGTATATATTTGATATGAAGCACATATTATTTTTGATATAATTTTTTTCTTATCTCTTATCATTGAGATATAGTGCACAGAATTAAATTCTGATTTATTATGATGAAATAGATTGTCAAACTCCATTACAGAATGGAATGTGTAAGGGTTAGAATTCGGTTCAAAAGAAAAAATATCAGATTAAATATTCTAAAAAGTAGGCGTTTGCAACAAAAGAAAGTTTATAAGATATTTCTTAGGTTTTACACACGTATAAACAGTGGCGATCCAGAACTGATTTCTACATGGGGCACAAACTATAAATGACAATTGATACATAAAAAAAATCTTTAAAACATGAAATGAAAGAGGAATCGAACCCAAGACCTTAGATATAGCATGAGGCAACTTAAACCAAATCAGCTAGAAACACTATATTAGCTGTAAACATTTGATAAATTTCTTAATACTGTATAGGGCACGTGCCCTACTAACCTTGTGAATAGATCCGCCCCTGCGTATAAATATATTTTTGTATGCTCTTACAAAAAAATAGAAAAGGTATAAAGGTACGTTTTGTATGATTTGGGTTTCCACTTACAATTTAAATATCATTAAAAATTATATATATTTATTACAACCTGTAATTTACTTAGGCTTTGATTCAGAATGATTATTAAAATAGATATATCTATTATGGTGATATAAAATTTCCTTAAATCATTTTAAGTTTATATATGTTTAAAATTTAGTTTTCTAGTTTAATTTCTACAAAAGCGAGATCCAAACCAAATCCAAGCTGATGAAAAAAAATCGAAGTTTCAACAACGGAAGCATATTACATTTTGTTTTAGTTTTTATAAAACCAAAGATCGTATAAATCAATCGTAAATTAACAAGATTGTTCACTGCTATGTACTTACATTTGTGTTGTTTATGGTGAACAGTGGTGATCATGATATGCAGGTGCCTTCCTTTGCAACTCGAGCCTGGATAAAATCTCTAAACTACTCCATCACTCATGACTGGAAACCTTGGATGATAAAAGATCAAATCGCTGGGTAATTAATATATCGTCTATTCATTTTCTTGTCTTATCAGAAACTTATCAAACTCACGTACTATCATTTTTTTGACAGATATACGAGAACGTATGCGAATAAGATGACATTTGCTACTATCAAAGCAAGTTTTCTCATTTCAACCCCATATTTTTACTTCCACTGCATTGCATTGAAATGTATTTATATTTCTAATTGTTTTGAGCATTGACTATAGGGATCTGGACACACGCCAGAGTATCTACCAGAAGAGACCTCTATCGTGTTCAAAAAGTGGATCAATGGCCAACTTTTCTAATAGAGCCTCATGCAAGAATAAAGAATAAAAATGTATAATATGAGATGCATGCTTGTAGACGATATTATTATTTACTAGGTGAGTAATTGTGCTATGCGTGATTGTTTGCTTTTATTCATATTACTAAATCGTTTGCCTACTTATATTTAGGTTTGGGCCGGGTCTTCGAGTTCGGATCAAGTTTTTTGGATCTAGAAGTTTAGGATCTATTCGGATATTTTAAAATTTGGGGTTGGGGTTGGATTTTTCCAATATCCAAAAGATCAAAATTTTGTTTATAAATCTACCAACTTACTTGAAAATATCCAAAATTTCCAAGTATATGTAAATTTATATGATTTGACTCTTAAATCGACCTAAACGTTTGTTTGTAAAAAATTTCTGGGAAAATGAGACTTAACAAGGAAAAAATATGATTTTTGGAAATGAGAGAAATTTGTTGGTAACCTATACCATATATTCATATATATTTGGTGGATGCTGGATCGGAACACTCAAATAGGGATAATATTTGTGAGTTAAAACTCTCCAGGGAAAAAGCTAGATCTTGAATCTTGATATATTTATGTATGCTAAAACTGTATAAACTGTATTCGTATATTTACATAATATGAAATTACTACAGCTAACTGATGCCTTCATCTCCCACAAAAGTAGATGTAACGTCTTAGCCTGGGTTTTGAACTAGTATGAGCCCTTCATGGCCTTTATTCCTTTAAGCTCGTTTCCTGGGCTTTGGCCCCTTGATCCTTTGCTTCGCACACCGAGCTCAGTAACGTCGACATCACACGTGGATGCCCTCTCCGGATCCTGAATCCTTGGTGCAGAATCCGACACCAGCATGTTTATCTTCATCCTCTTTTTTTTTTGTGTGCAAAGTTTATCTTCATCCTTTAACGTACGTACCTTATCAATAAACTCACTAGATTTTTCACCTTATGTTGTGAGTAAAAAAAATAAACGGCCCTAAAATACATTATACTGATTGAAAAATCGAATTGGACTATATGGTCCTAAAAATTATGACTATTCAACGTGGAGGGACTATTGACCTCTCATTTCACAACGTGGATGTAATTATCATAAAGATCCTTGTTTCCTTGGAGAACACAATTTTTAGAAACCAAAGAGAAAATGAATTTAACACTAAAATTTCTGCTTCTGCTGCTATTTGTTTTGAGTCAGCATGCTGATTCTGGCTCTATCGTCAAGTTTCTTCCCGGCTTTGAAGGCCCTCTTCCTTTCGAACTCGAAACCGGGTTTGTTAAAATCTCTCTTGTGTAACAATGTGTTTTGAGTTTGGAGTTAGTAATTAATCATTCTTCTGAATGAAGGTACATTGGTATTGGTAAGAAAGAGGAAGAGCAACTGTTTTACTATTTCATCAAGTCTGAGAATAATCCAGAAGAAGACCCTCTTCTTCTATGGTTAGAGGGAGGACCTGGAAGTTCTTCTCTCAATGGCCTTCTCATGGAGATTGGTAAATTTCTACGGATTAATTTTTTCGTATTGCTCTAAGGATTATTTTTAAAGATTTGCTTAAAGTGGGGGAAAAAATTTAGGCCCTGTGGCTTTGAAGTCCGAGGTTTATAATGGAACTGTCCCTTCTTTGGTCTCTACTACGTATTCATGGACAAAGGTAGCTGGAAGTATGTTCATATGTCGATCACGTACAAACCCAAGGATCTATTATTAATGATTTTATTAAATTTGGGATCATTATTTTTAGATGGCGAGCATAATATTCTTGGATCAACCTGTTGGAGCTGGCTTCTCATATTCAAGAACTCCACTTAATAAAACTACTGACACAAATGAAGTTAAGATCATATACGAGTTTCTTCAAAAGGTTATAAGACAGATTTTTTTTATATAACATTTTTTGGTATTAATTTAAGCTCTTGTCTATGTTGTTATATATCGATATACAGTCGATTCCAAATTTCCAAAGAGATGTAGACTTAACCGAGATTATTTTCTAAGTGATTTTAAGCTTTACACGTTCTTATTTTATATTTCAACCGAGCTTGAGGTGATTGGTTTAGCGCATCAATATATTATTACAGTGGCTAAGCAAGCATCCACAATATTTGTCCAATCCATTTTATGCTACTGGAAGTTCTTATGCCGGTATGATTGTTCCGGCCCTCGTTGACAAAATTTCAAAAGGTATGTTTTTAATCATATCAACATATACACATTTACCATACTCTGGCCCCTCGTTCAAGTAATCAAAATGTTTTCTCTCTCATGCATATTTTAACAATATAATTACTGTGATGCAGGAAATTATATATGTTGCAACCCTCCTATAAACATACAGGTAAATGATATTTGACAATTACTTCTTATATTATGTTGTATATATATAATATTCTCCAACACTTTCAATTTTTTTTTTCCAAAAACAGGGTTATGTGCTCGGAAACCCAATGACACATTATGACATTGAACAAAACTCTCGTATTCCATTTGCTCATGGAATGTCACTTATCTCTGATGAACTCTACACGGTATGAATTATATACCATGCATGCTTAATTTGTTATTTTGTCTTTTCAAAGCCTAAAAACATAACAACGTTCGAAACATTATTTTACAGTCAATGAAGAGATTTTGCAAAGGAAATTATTTCAATGTGGATCCAAGTAACACAAAATGTTTGGAACTTGTTGAAGAATTCCATAAGGTACACACTCTGATATTTGGTTGATATATATCTTATTTTTTCTCGTGGTAATAATTATGTTGAAGATCTTCTCAAATATGTTGAGAGGAACTGGCAAGAAACGAGCTTTCTTTCCAACCCCTTCTTCAATCAATAACGGCTCTCGGCTACCAGCGGCCCCTGCTTCTCATCACTAATTCAGGATTTTTTTTTGTTTTTTTTTGGTATTTACAGTGCATTGACGACCTAAATATATATAATCCATTGATACCAGATTGCCAGGACCCATCAGATACGCAAAATATATCCCCTCATTGCTATGTAAGTAATAATATTGATTTTATCTGTTTACGCTTTTTTATTCTATCAAATGTTTTGGTTAATCGATTAACAAAAAAAAAAAAAGGGAAGATAGTTTACACAACTAGTATGATGAAATTATATATTAACATTACATTCAAAAAAAAAAAGATGAAGTTATACTACTAACTTAGCAAACTTTGTAACTATTTTATGATCATAGTCCTAACTTATTAAAACTACGAATCTAATTAAAATAAACGAACCACATATATATACAGTATGAGTGGAGATTTACTTCAGTAATTATTTAAAATAAACATTTACAGTATTACAAGTATCATCTCCAAGAACGATGGGCCAACACAGAGAGCGTTCGCAAAGCTCTTCAAATCAAGAAGGTATTTGCAAGACTTAATTGAAGATCATTATTCAATAGTCATATTATTAAGTATTTTTATAAAGTCTAAATTTGGGACAGTCTATGAATATAGGGGAGCAAAAGAGAATGGGTGCGATTTAATCATAGGATACCATACGATCAAGACATTAAAAGCAATAGTGTACCAGACCATATGAAAAACAGCGCTAACGGCTACCGGTCGCTTATCTTCAGGTAATAGTTAAATCTATATGTTAAGTCTCGGATGAACCCATTAAAACTCAGCTAAACTCTGCAAACCAGTGGTTGAACCGGCGGATCCGGTCAACCCAGTCATATAGTATTCTTAAACTTTAAGATTAACTTAACTAGGTAAAGTTTGTATATAGTATTGTATAGTGTATATAACTTGTAAGTGAAAACACAAACACTTGAAAAACCTAATGAGTTTATTAAAAAAATGATTAATTGATGATGAGTATAGTTTTACTTATGTTTTATTCTTTAAAAAATCAATGCATATAGTCATAAATGTTAACACACAAAAAAAAACTTGTAAAATAAATAAGCTTATCATAATGAATCTTTGATTACTTGAAAAGATTGTTAGTATATTCTAATTTACGTTTCATTTTCTAATTTTCAACTCATATAAAATTAGTTTGATAATGTTGGTTTTCTTAAGGTTTTTGTGAATTTTATTACCTAATCATCTTTTGTAAAACATTTAAATTATTTTTAATACAAGATTTATACTCCTTCCGCTTTAAATTACTTGTCGTTTAAAATTTTTTCACACAGATTAAAAAAATAATTAAAATTTATATTTTACAATTTTTAATATATTTTTTATTTTTATTAGTCAATAAATTAAAATGCTTTGTATAATTTGTACTTTTATCAAATATATGCATTAGAAGTCGAAAATAACAACTATTATAAAACAAAATTTTTTACTTTAGAACACAACTAAAAGAACCAGAGAGAGTATTTGATATAATGCACATTGACAAGATTGTTTATGGTGAACAGTGGTGATCATGATATGGCGTTGCCTTCCATTGGAACTCAAGCCTGGATAAAATCTCTCAATTATTCCATCACTCATGACTGGAAGCCTTGGATGATAAACAATCAAATCGCTGGGTATATATTGTTTTACGTTTCTCCATTTTCTTATCGTATCACAAACTTATTAAACTCACGTAAAATCATTCTTTTGACAGATACGCGAGAACTTATTCCAACAAGATGACATTTGCTACTGTCAAAGAAAGTTTACTAGTTTCAACTCAATATTTTTATTTCCATTGTTTACATTAAAAATTATTTTCTGATTGTTTTGAACGTTTTGACTATAGGGATGTGGACACACGCCAGAGTATCTACCAGAAGAGACCTCTATCTTGTTCAAAATGTGGCTCAGTGGCCAACTTTTGTAATCGAGCCTCATGCCCTTTTAACTAGGAAAAAAGTATAACATACATGAAATGTTTGTAGACAGTATTATTGCTTAATTAAAGATCATTTATTTTTTTAATATTTTTTTTAGCAACATAAAGATCAGTTATTTAAGAAACAAACTTACAATACAAAAATTATCAATTTAACGGTGGCCATAAAAGTAGTGTAGTACCACCTACATCTGCCCATTTCTATGATTACGGAGGCGCAGAGGAGAATAGTTGCGATGTGATCATATAATGCCATACATACAATCACGACAATAAAACTAGTAGTACCATAATGGTTACGTTTGAATAACGACATTAATGGTTAATTACGTTTGGTTAGCGTTATAAAAATACAAGTCTGGTGGGCAAAACTTTTACAACTAGTGCAATCGAACAACACCTAAGTGAATCAAACAGAAACAAAACGAATACTCTGTTTACAAACATACTCTTATAATACAGAATTGTTAATAAAACATATACTTTTGTCCCTCTTCTTAGATAACTACCAAACTTTTGTTCTTTGAAAACAATTTTTTTTTAAATAATAAATTCAAATCATTTGAATTTTAGTATCCAACTTTATGATATACTTTCTAAACTATTTATGAACATATATCATTTTAAATTGAAGAAAGTACTCTAATTATTGATTTAACTAAAGATTTTGGAAGTGATTATAATAACGTAAGAATTTAAAGAATCTATAATAAGTAAAAATGTTATTACGTTATACGGTGAAGGGTTATATAGCGGGTGATTTTTGAGTTAATAGTATTGATTTGCATTTTTCTGAGTTGAAGGATAAACTTGCAAAAAAAAAATTGTTTAAAGGATTTTTTTGCACAAAACCCAATTATATACTATTCAGTTTTTCTTAATTATTATCATCACCTGGAAAGCTTTAAAAGTTTTGTTATCTTAAGCTATCTAACTAACAGTAACTTCTTTAACAAGAAAGAAAACTAACAGTAACTTAATTAGCGGAGAAAGAGAAACTTATCCCTAAAAAATGAAAAACGAAAATAGAAGGAGATGATCCCAACATAGCTTCATAAGCCTCACAAAGACCAAATCCTACAACTAACGCATAAGAAATTCTATCTGGGACCAGCGAGTATTTTGTTTTTGTATTTTTTTTGGGTAAAGCCGTAAAGGATAGCAATAAAGATAAAAGGCTAGAGTTTGCTAAGGAGTCAGCCAAACGGTTCTCACTTCGTGGGACAGCAAAAAGAACCAGCCATCTTCAAATCCAGAGGATAGGGATAGGATATCATGAAGATTTCTGTGGAGCTAAGCTAATGGAGACTAGGTTTTGATAGCTTTGATTAGCTGTTGCAAATCTCTGAAGCCAATGGAATTTTTCATATTTTCATCAAATTAGAAATTTCAATAAATTCCAAATTTCAATAATATTTAATCACGGACCAGCAACATAGACAAATTGTAAGGGACCAGCGACATAGACAATTGAATTCAATCAGGGACCAGCGGCATGGACAAATTGTGAGACTCAGACCAGTGACCAACTCGTGTGTTTTCTAGGGGGAGTGGAAGTGGTCCACCCAAAAACAAGTGAACAACTCAACAGAAAGTTTCTTTATCCGGACATATCACATATATATTGAATTAATCTTCTTTTATTAAATTATTCAACATAATATTAAATAATATTTTGGTAGTATTATTAATTGTTGCTAAAATATTTTTGAGAACAAAAATAACCTACAACAAAATAAAATCATTTTTTAAAAAATCTATATTAATAAAAAGTTGGAGCTATAAACTCCTTAAAGTGTCCACATAGGATTTTAAACAATCAATCGGGATTCGACATATCACTAATTAACTATTTTTAACATCTCATTAATTAACATTTTTAAATTTAAATATTTTCTATTTCTTTCTATTAATAAAAAGAAAAAATATATATATAAAAACAGGAGAAATGTGAAGTTTTGAACAAAGAGTGAAGAAGCTGACGAGAAAAGAAAGAAAAAGAGTATTACAAAGATTATTTAGCGGAAAAAAGTGAAAAGCTGACGAGAAAGAGAAGAAGAAGAATATTACGAATAAACGGATAGTAAAGGTAACGATGACAACTATCATGCAAAAACTGAATCAGTTGACAATAAAGATGAAGAGAAAGAGTATGAAAGTAAGTGAAAAAAATATAAAGACATAGGTGGTGGCGTTCAATTGAATACGAGAAAACAAAATTTTGCTTTAATAATAATTTAAAGTTTCATAAGATAATATTTCATTACTATCATCAATTGTATATAATTTTTACCAAAATATATTTAATAAAACCACACGTAGATTTAAAACCTAATATAATATAAAAATATATATGTTAAAAATATATATAGCATTAATAATTTAATTTTAAAAATATATTAAATTATCTTTCTCTCTCGCCGAAGGCGATATCGTGAGGGCAGTTACTTCAGCAACACAACCTCTATTAACACCGGTTTTCCGGCCGGCGCTGGCTTCTCCGGCGTCGGCCAGTCCCTTTCTTTTCCTTCAGTTTCTAATCTTTCTTGTTTTTTACTTTGATTTGCTGCGAATTCAAAAATCCCAAACCGTCGTTTTGTCCTAATTCAGATCTTGAAATTATCATCCTGTTTGGGTGATGTTTAATAACACCTAAAGATCATTATACTTCGCGAGAGTAATGGATCCACAGTCGGACGTGTTTCTCTCGTTTCATAACTGCAGGGAACAGAGGTCTAAGAATCAAACGATGGAATTGGTAGTGTCGTGGTCTCAATTTCGTGTTATCCTTCTCTTAATATGGGAGAGTTTAATTCCGACCCTAATCTGGTCTCAGTCCAAGAGTTTTTGTGTCGGTTTCTTTCCGTCTTCGAACGGTGTTTGTCGTTTCATCATAGAAACGTGTCACTATCAACATCAAAGGGGATATGCCTCTTCTTTGGATCTATCCTATTTAAGAAAAGGAGATCCATTCTGGATTTGGGATCCAGGAATATGTGATTGTGTTTTAATCTCTTGGGGGATAGAACTATGGATGCTTGGCTTTGACTACAGTCGGATGGTAATATCGTTTGATACTTTTGGATTTAGAAATATGTTCACTGGTTACAAAATGAAGGAATCAATATTAACTGGCGATGATGTTGATGGTTACTTCTTAAGGTCGACAATCTACCCATTGTTGGAAAAATTCTGGGGTTCTTCACTAACTCAAGAGAATTTCATTTATTGTATTTGGTCCGAGATGGAAGCGATGTTCTCAGCGAGTTTCATTACTCACCACCTTTTGGTTTGGGTATGCAATTTGGTTTTTCGACATAGGAATTGGCAAGATTAGGGTCAACGAAGAGGCTCAGGACAGACTAATGCTTGTTTGGGATATTTGCGAGAGGAAAACAAGGTCAGTATTTCTTAAAAAACACTGATACGGATTAATTGGTATCAGATTGTTGACTGTTCAGAGATATCAACGAAAGCAATGGGTTTTGTAATACAATGTGCATTTTGGTATTTCTACAACGAAAAGTTAGCCAAGCACAACTTTTGTATAAGAAGATCGATTACGGAGGAGGAAAATAACGGTTTCATTTGGCCGTTAGCGAGTAAGGCTTTAAAGAAAGCATTGTCAAATTCACTCTTTAGTTTTTATCATCTTCAGTATATGGCGCATATTTCTACTTATGTAATAATTTGCTTTCGAAGTTTCTGTAGTGACTTTGTAAACTCATGATGATATCAATGAATGAATTTGTTTAGGTGAAAAAAAAAAAATATATGTTAAAAAAGATTTTAAAAGGATTGTTTTTTTTTTGGTTCCGTTTTAAAAGGATTGTTGAGAAAATAAAAATATCTCTAAAAAGAAGAAAAAAAATTAATATGTAAAAGAATATTGTAGATTTTCGCCAAACAAAACTAGAAAGGATATTGATTAAATGAATATCCATGGACCACGAAACAAGAATCGATCATACGACATATGGTCCATCGTGAATTCTTTATATATATATAATAGGTGATTCAGGCTTTTCACCACCCGATTAATCTTTTCGAGTGAGTGTAAATCGTTCGAGTAGTCCACTCTATGGCTTTTCTAAAAGACATAGAGTATGACATTATTTCGACTGGCCAAATAGAATGATTTAATGTTGTGTTTAAAAGGAATTAATCCTTAATTGTGACCCAGAGGACAACTCCTCCTCAAATAAAAACTACTAAAACCACCACCAAAATTTCTAATAACCTTATGGGGTCAATTCTTTAGAAATTAAGAGAGAATGGTTTGATACTAAAATTTCTGCGTCCGCTTCTATATGTCTTTAGGCATTAAACAATTTTAAAAAACAAGAATAAAAGACACAACTCGAATACGAAATCAATTTAAAATATATGAATTGTCATAAAAGCAACATACGTTATACCTTACCAATAATCAATATACATTGGATCATGAAATGAGGATTTTATAAGATTTTTTTTTTTTTTTAATTCACCTGTTATTCAATTTGTAATTTTTATGTCTTCTCAAATCCCATGTTATTGAACTTGAAATTTTTTATGTAAAATCATTCAAAATAAAAAATCATATATCAAATCCACTGTTATTGAAAACATAAGAATTTATTTTTTAAAAATATTGAACTGATTTTGGAGATTTTAAAATCACTGGTAGAAGTGTGATTTGGGAGGATTTCAATAAAATGAAATAAAACATCCACTAGAAAAAAAACTAGGAAGCAAGGAAGAAGGCAGATAGACAATGAAGCAATGTGTATCTTCCTCTAATTTATCTTAGGCATCACCGTTCAATAATATTCGTCTCTTTTTGTCGAAAACAGAGATTTCATATCGTAGCCGACAATGAAGCAGCAAAGGCCTTATCCTTGAATCTTTTGCATCACCATTGGCATTCATTGAAGTCGGACTCTTTTTGCTTTGGATGGTGCCGGAAACATATTTTTTCTCGAGGCTGGTTAACTTTTTGCCATCGCTCAACGAGTCATATCCAAATCAAGGAATTTTTATTCCTTAGGTTTTATGTAAACAAAAATGTTATAGTTACTGTTAGCCGGCTATGGAGGCAGAAGCTTAGGAAATGAGAGAAGTTATAAAGTACGCATTGGACCAAGACGTGGAGGAGCTCCAAATCTTCTCGGATTGCCACAACCTTGTTAAACTATTTAATTCTTCATAAATTCACAAGGTGATATTCGACATTTTCGCTCTTTCTTAGGCATGTTAGTTTTGCTTTTATCCCTCGTTTAACCAAATGTAAGGCTGATTCGATTGCTAAGAATGCCTTTGAGGCTGTTGTAATTGCTACTATTTCTTAATTTCTGTGACAAAAAGAAATGGTAATAAATAATGTGAAATACAAAGATTGCCTTACAATTTTCTAAAGTTAATTGCGTTAAAACAACTAGGAATTTTCTGTGTAAGTTTGTGTATTAATTGTATTTGCCAAGGAGAGCAAGTTACTGTAGTTGTTCATATCTTCGTCATTAAGGTTCATGCTTGTGTTCATGATTGGCATTGAGGTTCTCTGACACTGAGAGACCTTGTTTGTTCTGGCATGAAGATTGGTTGTGTACGTAAAACAAAAACATCTCTTTCTCTCGTCGTTTTGTTTTGTTATGGTGTGTCACATGTGAGTTGTGTTAATTATGTTCCACCAATGAGGTTGTTTTAACGGTTTAACCTTTGCGAAACAAAGACGCTATGAAAATATTCACAACTTTTCATGAAGTTTGATCTTAAAATCTCCTCAAATCACCAATCATTTCTATAAAAAAAAACAAAAAAAAAAACCAAATTAACCCATATATAATATATATAAAAAAAATACTCAATGTAGATCTACAAAACGAAATTCCACCAAAATCTTGTAAAATCCTTCTTCCAAGAGTAACTCCAAGTGAATCATTTAAATGGTATTGATTGGAAAATTGGAAAGAAATTTTCACATAACACATGATGGTAAATAAGTTTTAACCCGAATACAGTTTATACAAATTCACAGAAAACTCCTTTTTGCTTTAACACCTACATCTCTAAGATCTTCATTTCCAGAATCATGATAATCACTATTTGCTGGAATGGTTTTCAAATCAAAACGAATGGTTTTTATTGTTTCTAGGTGAATTAGTTGGATCAAAGCTAGACATAGAAGATGATATACTTTTGAATTATATGTTAAAACGTGAATTTTTTTTTAATTATATGTTAATACGTTTATACGTTAAAGGATAAAGAAAAACATGTTACAATTTAGAAATTGTCTTCTCAATTTCAAATAATAGTAGGGATTCTCATGCTTCAATGTTTTTAGCATAACTAAGTTTAAATTATGGGTTAATATACATTAATAGTTTAACACATGTTAAATTTTTATTTGTTTTCAAACGATGAGGTGCAATTCTTGTAAAGCTCCCTTCATGTATTATATATATAGGATCCTTGTTTCCTTGGAGAACACAATCTATAGAAACTAAGAGAAAATGAATATGACACTAAAATTTCTGCTTCTGATTCTATTTGTTTTGAGTCATCATGCTGAATCTGGCTCTATCGTGAAGTTTCTTCCCGGTTTTGAAGGCCCTCTTCCTTTCGAACTCGAAACAGGGTTTGTTAAATCTTCTCTTGTGTAACAATTAGTTTTGAGTATGGTGTTAGTAATTACTCATTCATTTGAATGAAGGTACATTGGTATGGGTGAGAAAGAGGAAGATCAACTGTTTTACTATTTCATCAAGTCAGAGAATAATCCAGAAGAAGACCCTCTTCTTCTATGGTTAGAGGGAGCACCTGGAAGTTCTTCTCTGTCTGGCCTTCTTATGGAGATTGGTAAATCTATAATTTTTTCATATTGCTCTAAGGATTATATTCAAAGATTTACTTAAACTGGGGAAACAATATAGGCCCTTTGACTATGAAAACCGAGCGTTACAATGGAAGTGTGCCCTCTTTGGTATCAACTACATATTCGTGGACAAAGGTAGCTGGAAGTATATATGTTCATATGTTGATCACGTACAGACCCAATAATCTATTCTTAATGATTTTTTAAAATTTGGGATCATTTTTTTTAGATGGCGAGCATAATATTCTTGGATCAGCCTGTTGGATCTGGATTCTCATATTCATCAAAAACTCCACTTGATAACTCTACTGACACAATTGAAGTTAACAAAATCCATGAGTTTCTTCAAAAGGTTATTAATATTATACGATAACTCTACTGACACAAATGAAGTTTCATTGGTCTATCTATAGATACCGATGAGGTGATTGGTTTAGCGCATCAGTTAAAACGTTTTTTAAGTGGTGTTTCTTTTAAATATATAATTACAGTGGCTAAGCAAGCATCCACAATATTTGTCGAATCCATTTTACGCTACTGGAAATTCTTATGCCGGTATGATTATTCCTGCCCTCGTTGAGAAAATCCAAAAAGGTATGTTTTTGCTCACTTTTACCAATCAAATGTTTTCTCTCTCACATGTTTTAACAATATAGATACTGTGATGCAGAAAATTATATATGTTGCAAGCCCCCTATAAACCTACAGGTAAAATAATATTTATAATAATTTGCTTCCTATATTATGTATAAATACAATTCTCTAACACTTTCAATTTTCTTACCAAAAACAGGGTTATGTGCTCGGAAACCCGGTAACAGATTATGCAACTGAACGAAACTATCGTGTTCAATTTGCTCATGGAATGTCACTAATCTCTGATGAACTCTACGAGGTAGGAACTATATGTCATGCTTAGTTCGCTATTTTGTGATTACAGAGTTTAGTCTTTTTTTTTATATCTTGATTTTCTTACGAACAATGTTGGAAACATTATCTTTTACAGTCACTAAAGAGAGAATGTAACGGAAATTATTTCAATGTGGATCCACCACGTAGCAAAAAATGTTTGAAACTTGTTGAAGAATTCAATAAGGTACGCACTCTTATATTTGGTCGATATTTTATTTTTCTCCTGGCAATAAATATCATCACTAATTCAGGTTTTTTTTGGTATTTACAGTGTACTGACGACCTAAATGCATATGATATATTGCTACCAAAATGCGATGAGCAATTAGATCCAGAAAATATGGAACCTGATTGCTTTGTAAGTAATCTAATAGTAATTATTTACAGTATGAGAGGAGATTTGCTTCAATAATTATTAAAAAAAAAACACAAGTCATTTTTTATGATATATCATATCAACATTTACAGTATTATAAGTATTATCTCGAAGAACGTTGGGCCAACACAGAGAGCGTTCGCGAAGCTCTTCATATCAAAAAGGTATTAGCAAGCGTAATTGAAGATCATTACTCAGTTTTCATATTCTAGAAAAAATTTACAAAGTCTAAATTTGGGACAATCTATGAATACAGGGGACCACAGAAGAATGGTTGCGATTAAATCATGTGATACCATACGAGAACGACATTAGGAGCAGTGTACCATACCATAAGAAAAACAGCATTATTGGCTATCGGTCTCTTATCTTCAGGTAATAAAATTTCCTTAAATCATTTTATATTTATGTTTAAATTTAATTTTCTGATTCCTAAATCCAAGCTGATGACAAATGACATTTTGGTTTAGCTTCTATATATAGAACCAAAGCTCGTATAAATTAATAGTAACACGATTGTTATGGTGAGCAGTGGTGATCATGATATGGTGTCGCCTACCATTGCAACTCAAGCCTGGATAAAATCTCTCAATTATTCCATCACTCGTGACTGGCAGCCTTGGACGATAAACTATGAGATCGCTGGGTATATATTGTTTTACGTTTCTCTTGTTCATTCATTTTTCTCGTTGTATCACAAACTTATTGAACTCACGTAAAATTATTATTTTGACAGATACACAAGGACTTACTCCAATAAGATGACATTTGCTACTGTCAAGGCAAGTTTACTATTTTCGACTCAACATTTTTATTTCCATTTATTACATTAAAAAGTGTTTTCTAATGGATTTGAACGTTTTGACTATAGGGATGTGGACACACGTCTGAGTATTTACCAGAAGAGACCTCTATCCTGTTCAAAAGGTGGCTCAGTGGCCAACTTGTGTAATAGAGCATCATCATCAATGGTCATCTTGCTTAAGTAGTAAGATGTATTATGAATAAACATGTATTACATGAAATATCTTTAGACAATATAATATTATCTACTACGTGAGTAATTGCGCTATGCGCGATTGTTTGCTTTTATTCAGTTTAATAATAATGTGGCAGCTGACTCATCAGTTGTTGATGATATTTGAAACCTGCGGGTGTTGAAATGAGTTGTAATCTTTCATGAGAGAGTTGAGCTAAGCTCATTTTTTATATGAGTTCTTATTTATCATTTCAGATGCAGATAATCTATATTGCGAATTAAATGAGTTAGTGATATATGATGTTTTTAGTGTTTTTTGTCTTTCATTTAGTAATCATTTCCACTCGCACGACATCCGTTATTGTTCCTCCCTGACTTTAGTGTGCGAGTGACACATCTCTAGCCAGCTCCTTAAGAAACCTCACCATGTCCCTGTATTTTATATTCTCCCCAAAAACATTCCCACATCTCCACTAGTGCCATAGCAAACAGGGTAACCCACTCAGTGTTCTTCATTTCCCTCTTACATCCCATATTCTAGCCACAAAAGTTACGGCAACGTCCCTGGCTTGTCCAATCCATTATGCGTGGTGTTGGTGATTTGCCCAAATTCTAGCCACAAAAGCAACATCCCTATCCAATCATTTATTCAGGGTGGTCCATTATGTATGTAATGATAGATAAAAAAAATACAAACAACTGTAAAACAAATTATTTAATATCGATGTGATTGTTATTAAAGAAAAAATATATCTGTGATTGTGATGGTTGCTGCACCAACCACGTGACTCTCGAAATGGCTTCTCCCCTCAAAAACAAAATTTGAAGAGACTAGTGAAAATAGCAAATCGCTATCTAACTTTCTTCCCTTTTTTTTTTTTTTTGGTATGCAAAACTTCTTCCTTATAACTAACTATAAATAATCCTTTATTTCCGTTAAACGACTCCTCCTTATTTAGAAAGTAGATAACCATGAGTTTGACACTAAAGTTTCTGCTTCTACTTTTCTTGAGTCATCATGTTGATTCTGGCACTATAGTCAAGTTCCTTCCTGGATTCGAAGGCCCTCTCCCTTTCGAACTCGAAACTGGGTATATAAATCTTCCAAATTATTTGAAGATATCTATTTTTTTTTTCAAAAAAACACAAGCTTTTTCTTTAGTTTACCCCAAAAATACGCAAAAATATTCAAAATAACCCAAAAAATCAAGTATTTAAACACCAACTTATTACATTTATAAATATTACAAGTATATTACTTAGTCTATACTTATATTCAGATATGTTCGGATACTTGTTTGGGTTCAGATTTTCGGGTCTTGAAATTTAAGGCCCATTCGGATATCTTAGAAAATCGGGTTTAGAGGGTCGGTTCCTCAAGTTCAGTTATTTTGACCAGGCCTATACTTACCAATGCGATTATATGTTGTTAGTTTAAAGTTAGTAATTAGCTATTACTATGAATGAAGGTACATTGGTATTGGAGAGGAAGAGGATATGCAAGTTTTCTACTACTTTATCAAATCTGAGAAGAACCCAAAAGAAGACCCTCTTCTTCTATGGTTAGATGGAGGACCTGGATGTTCTTCTCTGGGTGGCCTTCTTTTTGAGAACGGTAAATATATGATAATTCTTCTTTCGCTAAGCATTATTTTCAATGAGTTACGTTGTTTAAAGTAGGGAAAATAAACTTTTAGGACCTTTGGCTTTGAAGTCTGAGGTTTACAATGGAATTACCCCTTCTTTGGTTTCTACTACATATTCATGGACAAAGGTAGCTGAAGTACGTTACGTTCATACTGAATCACAAGCCCCAAAAGTCTATTCTTGATTTTTTGAAAATTCTGGATCACTTTCTCAGATGGCGAACATAATATACTTGGATCAACCTGTTGGAGCTGGCTTCTCCTACTCAAGAACTCCAATAGGAAAAACTAGCGACACAATTGAAGTTAAGAGGATTCATGACTTTCTCCAAAAGGTAATAAGACAAACTTAACTCTCTTTAAAGCACTTGCATTTGTTCCTTAAAGTTCTTGTGTATGTTGTAATTCTCGTGGTATAAAGTAGATGTAGGCTTAACCACACTAGTAAGCTGAACTCTTTAAACCCCCTGCATGAGAAAACTTAGGTTCTTATTGATGTTTTACTTAAGTTAGCTCAAATAAACACAACCATTTAGAGTGTACATGTATATTTTTTCTTGCAGTGGCTAAGCAAGCACCCACAGTTTATCTCCAACTCTTTTTATGTCACCGGAGATTCTTATTCCGGTATGATTGTTCCCGCCCTCGTTCAAGAAATCTCAGAAGGTGTTTTTTTATATATAAAAAAAAAAATTGATCCCATACACTGTTCTTTGAATATCGTTTAACTGGTATGCTCTCACATTTTAACAGTATAGACACTATGCTGCAGGAAATTATATATGTTGCAAACCTCCTATAAATCTACAGGTCGTAGATATTTAGTATACTTAATTGTTCGAAATTTGAAGGCTACAAATTCGTAGTTATATCTTTTCTTTAAACCAAAAACAGGGTTACGTGCTCGGAAACCCGATAACATATGCTGAACATGAAAAAAACTATCGTATTCCATTTGCTTATGGAATGTCATTAATCTCTGATGAACTCTACGAGGTATGAAAATCTATTCAAAGCCTAATTTGATGGATTGAATTGAATCGTTTTATTAATTTCACTAATGATATAACAATGTTAAAATTACAGTCGATGAAGAGAACCTGCAAAGGAAATTATGAAAACGTGGATCCACGTGACACAAAATGTTTAAAACTTGTTGAAGAATACCATAAGGTATACATACACACTTTGAAATGTGGTCAATCTCTTCGTTTTTTTTTTCCCTTGGTAACAAATATCATCACTGACTCACTTTTTTTTTTTACTTTTGTTTATCTACAGTGCACTGACAAAATAAACACACAACATATATTATTACCAGATTGCGATAAGAAAGGGAAAGGAATAACACCACCTGATTGCTATGTAAGTAGTAGAGATCTGGTTTTATTTGTTTCTACTAGTTCTTCTTTAAAAGAGGTCCCTTCAAATTTGGGGTCCCAATCCCGTACTACATTTGCTAGACCTTTATCAGTTAATACTTAAACCCGTTAATTAAAAGGAAACTATGGTTAAATTAACATTAACACTTTTGGAGACAAATTTACGCAGCATGTATGATGAAACCTTTTGACAGATTTTGTAGTTAAGTTTTAATCACAGTATACGGGCTCAGCTCTACAATGTGTTAGTTATAAACAAAAAACTAAGAAACTAATAAAAAGGGATGAATCCATGTGTAAAATTATTTGTGGACAAGTGGACAAATTCTCATTTTGATAAATAGTTTGACAAAATTGTTGCTTTTGCAGTATTATTTGTATTTTCTCATTGAATGTTGGGCCAACGACGAGAGAGTTCGCGAAGCGCTTCATGTTTCCAAGGTATTATGCTAAGTAGGGATGTTGTCGTGGGTTTAAAAACCCAGCCCAGCCCAAATCCGAAAAAAACTAAAACCCATTCTAGTGGGTAAACCCGAATGGGTTTTTAGTTTTGTGGGTAAACCCGTGGGTATCCGAATTATTTATCTTATGTGATGTATTTTGCATTTTATATTATATATAATTTTATCTTTAACTTTTTGATACCAAATGTGATTTATATTATGTATTTTGTGTATTTTACTATATCTGTAACAATTTTCAAAAATTTATAATTTTATATAATTTAAATAAAGAATAGCAAATATATTAAAGAGTTTTGTTTTAAATAGATAAAACAAAATTTATTATTATATATTAGATAAAACTAAAGTTTTGTTCATAATTTGCTTATTTCATATTAAATTTAAATAAATATTAAAAAATGAGAATTTGCGTTTTTAGTAGAAAAACGACATTTTGCAGTTAAATATGACTTTTCAGTTTTGGCGGAAAAACATAATTTTACGGTTTTGGTGGGAAAACGAGATTTTGCAGTTTTGGCGGGAAAACAAGATTTTACGATTTTGGCGAGAAAACGAGATTTTGCGGTTTTGGCGGAAAAACGAGATTTTACGGTTTTGGCGGGAAAACGAGATTTTGCGGTTTTGGAGGTAAAACGAGATTTTGCGAGTTTGGCGGGAAAACGTGATTTTGCGGTTTGACGGGAAAATATAATTTTGCTGTTTTGGCGGGAAAACGTAATTTTGCGGTTTTGGCAGAAAAACGAGTTTCGTGTTTTGTGTTTTTGGTAGGAAAATTTGATTTTGCGGGTTTAGTGTAGGTGATTAGACTTGAAAAAAAAAGTATAGGTGATTAGAAAGAAAAAAAATCCAATGGGTACCCATAACTGATAGGGTAAACCCGTGTAAGACTTTATAGTTTTGGGTATCTGCCCATTTTTAGCCCATTTAATTTCTTAGAGAAAAAACAGGTCCCAAAAACCAGTTTTAAGCATGGGTTTCGGGTACCCACTGGGTTTTTACCCACTTTTAACATCCCTAATGCTAAGTTTGGTTTAGGATCACTAACGAGATGTGATGATATAAAGAAAGATATAAAAATCTAAATAATTGACTTATCTATAATAACAGGGGACTAAAGGACAATGGGACCGGTGTAACTGGACAATTCCATACGACAATGACATTATAAGCAGTGTGCCATATCATGCCAATAATAGCTTCAGAGGATACCGATCTCTAATTTATAGGTTTGAGTTAACAATACTTATCAAGAACTAATCTTGTTACCTATACATTTACAAGTAGGGGTAGCCAAAATTTTCATACCAAATGGAGCACGAACCAAACCGAATTAAATCAGTTAAAAAATATTTGCAGCCATGGATTTAATCTATGTTGCATGGAAACTCTTTTTAATGTCTGTTTTCCGTTTTCAAAATAAAACGAAAACTCGTGGAAACACGAAAACAAGTCATGAAAACATGATTCCTAAAAATCTTTGTTTGGAAACATGATGGAAATCCCGTTTCTATTTCGGAAACACCACGGAAACTTTTTTTTTAGCTTAGAAACTTAGTAAATAAAATAATTTATAATATATTTTCATAATACATATAAATTATTAGCGTTTTAATTCAACTATTTAACAACTTGTTTCAAATATTCTTTTTGATATAGGTTTTAATGTTTGGTGTCTTATTATGTATATAAATTATATATCTAGATATATATACATACGTTCCCAAAATGTTTCTATTTCTTAATTTTAGAAAAAAAACTGTTTCCCGTTTCTGAAACGTTTCGCTTATGCGTATCCGTTTCTGTTTCATGCAATCTAGAATTTAATTATCTTAATACCCCAAAAAAAAACACCAAAATGTATCATTGTAGTGTAACCGAATTAAACACAGTTAAAAAAAAATTACTAATATTTTGCATTTTTAAGTTGTATATACATATATATTAATAAAATAGACACAGTCTTCTCATATGCCATTATATTACATCATATTTATTAGTATCATTATATATTCATTTGTAAGTTGTAACAAAACCGAATTTGCATCAAACAAACCACATTACAAATGATTTTATTTGGTTATAGATTTTATAAAACCCAAGGTTGATTAAACCAAAGTGAAAACAAAAGCCTAAACTAGATTGTTTAGAAGATTAAGGAGTTCTTTTTTTTTTGCGGTTTATGGTAAACAGTGGTGATCATGACATTACGATGCCTTTCCAAGCAACTCAGGCATGGATAAAATCTCTAAATTACTCCATCGTTGATGATTGGAGGCCTTGGATGATAAACCATCAAATCGCTGGGTAAATATATATGATGCCATCAAATATATTGTTGATTTTTTCATTTTCACGACATCACAAGCTTATTATAATATATTGTTGATTTTTTTATTTTTTTTTATTACAGATACACCAGAACTTATTCCAATAAGATGACATTTGCTACTGTTAAAGCAAGTCTTCTTGTTTCGATTTAACATATTTATTTTTCATAGCATTACAATTTAAAAGTGCACTTTTAATTGTTTGACATTTTTGATTATAGGGAGGTGGACACACGGCAGAGTATCTACCAAACGAGACCTCTATCATGTTCCAAAGGTGGATCACTGGCCAGCCTTTGTAATTTGAGGCTCATTGCCGTAACGTATGAAGAATAAAAAATATGTACCATGAAATCTTTGTAGTGGAGGCTGATCATGGCCGTTGTCTCTTTGTGTTACTGGTTGTCACGGCTTGACACTACAACTGTTAAGGATTCTCCATTTTGTGATCGATCATACTTTGGGTTAAACTCTAGTCCTATTATAGTTTCATGGGTTTCCAACAGAAATCAAATAAAAATTAGTGGATTGGCCTATATTGTTGTAGTTGGTGCAAAAACTAGAGACACACGTTGGTATGTTTAGACGACTCTTTTTCAAAAACAAAAATGTATTGAGAAATGAGAACTGATTTATACTTTGCTAGATCTTAAGCATAGATTGATGATTAAATAAGGGATACTTGGATAGCAAACACTAGTAATTTGGGATTGTTCGGCCCAATTGTCAATAGAAGCATAAAAGTTACGAAATGTAATAGTATTTTGGGTCTGGTCCGGCCCATGTTTTAACAGACGTAAGTAAATCGAAAAAAAAATAGAATTATATCAGAGCCAGGTTTCGATCCTTGGACCCGTGGGTTATGGGCCCACCACGCTTCCGCTGCGCCACTCTGATATTTTTGTTAAATGTATTTATATTATCAATTTAAACTAAACTGGTTTACATTACATCTAAGTTATCTTCTCAACCGCAAAACACAAGAAGCAAGTGTAACATTTCATTTTCTTATTTCAACAAGTGTTGAGAACTCTGTTTGTATAAATTTATCGTTTGCAAAGCAAAAACTAAGACTTAGATTTTTAAAATTTGACAATTGATATTTAATAACAACTTAAATTAACAAAATACTTATTAATAGAGTCGAAGAAATATAATTAGAAAGAAAAACTAAAATTGCAATGTGTTTTAATTTCTAAATCCAAATATTCATAGACTGAATAGTAAAACGAAACGTTTAATTTATCCTAATTTGGTTACAAGAAGATAGAGAAAAAACGATATTCAAATATAAAATTACAACAAGTGTTCATAATTTTACAACATGTAACATATTTTATAATGTCAATGCTTTGACTATTTTGAAGATTTCTCTCCTAAAGTGTACTCATAATAACATTCCTCATCATTAGCATCCAAATATTCCTCTTCTTCTTCTTCTTCGCCATCTTTTTCATTTGTTCCAAGCGGGCAAGAAAGGTTTGGGATGGTTCTTGCCTCACCAACTATCTTCATAATCTCCTCTACTCTTTGTGGAGAAAAGTTGATAAGATTAACATTCCTCTGGTAATAGATTGCTTGTGCTGACTCCTTCAGTTCCCTTGGCAAATTCTTTAGGAACCATGCATGACTCTTGATCTCTTTAAGCGTACTTCTCTGTGACAGTTATACAATCCAACAAAAATTTTAAGAAGAATAGGTTGAAATTATGAAACTTATATAGTTTAATATATATTATATACTTACATGTAATGGATTGGCAACAAATATACGAGCCAACAAGTTTCTGCAGTCTTCAGATATGTGAACATATCCTGGAATCTTGTACTTTACAGCCATTATTTTCTGTAAAATCAAACCCCAAAAATGTTGTATATACGATTAGTATACGAATTATAGTACTTTCGTTGATTTTTAAAATAGAAGATTTTATACCTGAACAGTTTTTCGAATATTGCGAGGGTCTTTACGGTCTTCGAAAGGGTAAGCTCCTACCAACATAACATAGAGTGCCACTCCACAAGACCACATATCAACTGACTGTAAAACAGATTGAAGTATGTTTCTTTTTTTAAGTTTAGTTCACAGATCGTCAGATCATATAGTCGGTTGATTTGAAATGGACAAGTGTCTTAGCAAAGTAATTTGATGAATATAAAATGTAACACCTCGAAGTTCATGCATGTTATTTCCGAAAACAAATATTAAGTTGACTAATGATGTTGATGACGTTAATTATTTGAAAGTGGCCATTAAATTTTTGAATAACTATTAGATAAAAGTCGATACAACGTATACTATTACTATAGAAGATTGGTAACACATGTCATGAGTGAGATATTATGAAGCAAAAGTTTTTTTGTCGTGTACTACTCTTTTTCCATGAAATTATGGTTTTATAAACTATTGAAAGTGGAACCGCCACCTAAAAAAAACTATTGAAAGTGGAATTCAAACTTGTAAATATCTTCATTATTGAAGGCAACAAAAAAAAACAAAAATATCTTCATTACTACTGTAACTTATCCTGTATGAAAAATCATAATAGTATAATTATTTACCTTTCCGTCGTATTCTGATCGACAAAAAACCTCCGGTGCTATATATGCCGGAGTTCCCACCGTTGATTTTGGGTTGGAATGAAGAACTGAAGACTGTACAAATTTTTAGGAATTATTATACATTCAGAAATTTAGATTTTAATATACAAACTATAACTAACATAAACAGAAATAAAAATTACTCATTAAAAAAAAACCTTAGAGTAGCCAAAATCACAAATTTTCAAACGTGGTGCTGGGCTTCCATCAAGCAATGTATTTTCTAATTTCAGATCTCTATGGCATATTTGCTGCAAAATTCATTTGTTTCATTAGTAAAACATATAACACAAAACTATTCTATATATATACAATTTGGTGTATATCCAAATAATTTTACCATTGTATGTAAGTAATGCACTCCGCAAATGAGTTGTTGAAAAAAATATCTAGCCTGCATGTAGAATTAGTCAATTAAATTAAACGTTTAACAAAAACAATATTTGGCGATTTTTCTTATATGTGGTGATCATTAACAAGTAACATGCATGTTTTTTTTCTTCTTTTTTGATAATCGGTAAAATGTATGTTATTGACAAGAATTTAATTTCTAAACCTCAGCTTCGCTAAATCGACCCGCGGTAGATATCCGTTCGAACAGTTCTCCTCCAGCTGCATACTCCATTACAATCCCAAGATGTGTAGGAGTTAGAACAACCTAAAATCATCAACACCAAACTTTTAAGTTTTTTTCTTTTCTCTTATCAACATCAAATTATGGATTGAATATGGAACATGTCGAATAAATCATGGGACTATATATATGTCCATATCTTTGCACAAAGTTAGAAACAACTTGTGGAGTTGTGGGAGTTTCCAAATTCAAAATCAAACACGACGTACGTTTGTTTCTTAACAAAGCAAATATTTACTTCGTTGACAGAAAAAGAAAAAAAAAACTTACCTCTTTAAACCGAACAATATTGGGATGATTAAGAGACCTATGATTAATTATTTCTCTTGCAACGTTCTCATCTATCTGTATCAAAGCATCAGTTTGGGTAATAATTAAGATGAGATTCTTAGTATGAAAAATAACAAAATACAAAAGAAAGAAGAGAGAAAAAAAAAATGAAATGGACCGTATAGCCTCGATCGATGAATTTGACAGCCACAAGCTCGTTGGTTTCCTTATTACGCATAAGCCGAGCCAATCCGAAATTACCAAATCCCAAATCCTTCACCATCTCATACTTCTCCATGGCTAGCTTTTTTTTTTTTTTTCTCTCGCTTATCTAAAATGGTACTTTAATATATACTTTTATGTTGTTTTATGAATCCTCTCTTCCTAAATATTTGTAGAGAAAGATATATAGATATATAGATAGAGTGAGAGAGAAGAAAGTTATATATTAGTTTACACGTAGCAAATATGACGACTAGAGTAGACTAAAGTGTTGAAATAGCTTTTCACGATATCAATGGTCATTGTATTAAGTCTTTCTTTAGTACATTTTTGGTTTAGAGTCCAGGTTGATTGATAATTCTGTGACAGTTTTCGTTTATCTATAAAGTGACAGTGGTAATAAGTCTTTCTATGTATGTAAGTATAAATAGGATCTCAAACTGAAGTAGGTATTATTTGAGACAGCTACTCACGTTTAAGGTTTTAAGGGGTCTCTTCTTTAGATAGATTGTAAAAGAGGTTTTGAAGTTTCTCAAAGTTTATATATAATCTTGGGAAAGCTTGTTTTGAGACTAGATTTTGGTAACACTTCAATGGGTATCTTGATATTGTGTAATTCTAATTAGGTGATATTTGTATGTTTGCCTATTTGACGATTAGGCAACACTATTAAACTTCGGTACGTTTCCTGCGTCTTGCAAATTATTTGCACTTACAACAAGTGGTAGCATAGACTTTTTTCATGGTTGTCCAGATCAGAGAAAAAGGGTTTGGAAAAGTGAAATCATCCAATTATAAGTAACCTCATATTTTATTTTTTAGGTCAGCTATAATAGTGCCCCTTACTGTTGTTGATCAGCTATTTCAATCAAATTTTAACTTTTAAAAGCCTATGTCTATGGAGTTGCCTAAATGAAAAAAAAGAGCAATAATAATGGATGTACCCCCAACTTCTTCACACACTCCATCGTCCATTGAAAGACTACATTTCAACATGGAGGCAAGATTGTTGCGTGGGAATAGTAGCTCGAGCACCTAACCAAAATCACTGATCCAATTGAATCTCTTAAGACCTAACTCTTTTTCCAAGATCCGTCCATAGGGGGTGGTAAGCCATTTAACCTATATTATATATAGTACATGTGGGACATGTTCCATAGTAAGTGTAAGAGAGTTTCAGGCCTTTCATAAACGGTTTTATTCATCATTCAAAAAAAAAAAAAAAACTTCAGCTGCATTTTACAAGCATAAACAAGGTGAAGACTACTACCCGCTATATAGGCATAAGAGCCATCGTAAAAACTAGAAAACATCGCACAAATACCCTATAAAAGAAGATATAGATAATAAGTAAAACTAACATGTCACTCAAAGAGAAATTTACTTACACAAGAACTGAAAATTTTCATTGAGTTGGCTTTTGATTTTTTTTCCTTCTTCTCACATATGTGATTAACGCCTTGGAGTTGGATGTAGTAGACGTCGTATCAGAAGCTTCCACTACCACTATTTCTTTACCATGTGACACCTTTTGAGCCTCCTCCATTTTCTTGAAAAGAAAACAACATTAATCTCAATCAAATCCAACATCTTCAAGAAAAACAGCAATCTTTATTATACAAACCTTCTTATTTAGACGATGTGTAGACATCAGCTCATATAACTTCCGCATCATCATCTCTTCTTCCACCTGAAAAAAACACACACACACACATGTTGTCTAGTTCTCTTAATCACATCATCATCAAAGTCATTGTCTCCGAAGAGAACTTTCAAATGTAACACTAATAAGTTTCTTGAAACAAACCACAAGTTTTTGGAGTTCTTGAGTCATGGTTTTATGAGTTTCTGTGAGCAATCCAGTTTGCTTCTCCAAATGGCTGTTTTACATACTAACAACAGTGAATCCGTTATACGCACACAACACGAGCTAAGAAAAAGAAAACAAAGACGTACTTTAAAAGAGCCTCTGTATGTTCAGGATCCATGCTCAAACTTCTTCCTTGTAATCAACAATACATCAAAATTTCAAGTGAAGAGTATTTGACAAATGCATACAAAAGGCACAGTTTGAACAAGTATATTGTTATGTTATGTGTCACTGAAATCTCCAAAACATGATTAAGATAAAGGATGAGTCTTTTATCACTGATTCATATATACACACATCACTAGAGAAGAACTGATTCTTAAATTCTGAAGGGTATTATGATCACACAAATTCGAACATGTTTATGCCAATTCAAGTTAGCTGCGTAAGGGTGCAAACATAACGAGACAAACAAATGTACAAAATAAACAGAGCTTTAGAGAAGGGAGATATGAGTTAGACAATTCGTCGAGCAACTGGTGTGCCAGGTACCCTTTCACAATCAACCATACTTGAATCATAAACCTATCAGTTAGTTACATCTTAAACAGAGGAAAATATCGAAAAGCAAACAATTTTATATACCTTCAGGTCCTTCACTACCAGCTGCACTTGGCGATTCTCTTCTTCCCTCTCACGTTTCGTTTCGGTTCGTTTTTTTTTTTTATTCATACAAAATACATTAAAAATTGTATTCAATTTGACATTTTAATTGATTTGTGTAAAATTTACAAATTTTATGTTATTCAATCCTGAATTTTTAAAAATCGTCTGAACTGATTTTAAAATCTACTATTATTCAAAACATTTTGTATATTTGTATTTTACTAATTTTTAGAGATTTTAAAAAATTTAAAAAGATTTTTTTTAGAGAAGATTTACTTATATGTACTCCAAGTTAAAAATACATAATTTATGATGAGATTTGAAAGATTTTTACAATAAATTATATCAATTTCTTTAAAATCATAAAAATCATTTAAAATCTCATAAAAACTAAAATCACTTAGAATATTAGATTGAAAACACCTTCTAAGTGTATAAGTACAAAAACCCATTCGTTAGACTTAAAATATTTAAAATTTTCACAACTTTTTAAGAATGTTTAATAACTTTTGATGTTATGAATAAAAAAATAAAAAATCTTGAGATTTATGATGTTATAAATAAAAAATTCTGACTTTCTGATGTTATGCTTTCACTAACCCATCTTTATAGAAAACATACAAAAAGATTTGATTCGTTTTGTCCTTTGAATAAATGTTACCGAGAAGTTCTGATACTGCAGTGAACTGCGTAAAACGCTTTTTTCTTTCTTTTTTCTTTCCATTACCCACAAACACAAAGATGTTTTATCTTTACTGTAACCAAAACCTTGGGTTTATTGTTTTGGTAACAATGCACAATGGGCAACCAAAAAGAGGAGTTCATGTGTGAAGCACTAAGGAAAAAAGAAAAAGAAAAAGAGAATTAGATAATAAAGAGAAACAAACAAGCGTGGTGTTTGGGTTTTCGAGCCTTTGAGGTTGGTGGGTGTGTTGTTGTGAATCTCTAAGTTTTCTGTAAATTATATACTAGTACTATTAACTTTATAAGTATAAAACAATGTTATTTTTTTTTTTAAGTCACCCTTTTAAGCTTTCTTGAAAACAAGATTGAGCATAGATCACTTCTAAGATTCTTAGCTTTGTTTTCTCTTTTGTGTTGAGAGTCTTGTGTGCAACAATAACTTCATAAAGTGAAAATGAAGTTTATGAAACTTGGAACCAAACCTGATTCGTTTCAATCTAAAGGAGACAATGTTAGGTTTGTAGAAACAGTTTTTTTTTTAGCTTTCTGTCTCATGATTCTTAAACAATGTTTTTATTTAACTTGTATTGTTTTTTTTTTTTTTGCTCTTAGGTATGTCACAACTGAGTTAGAAACAGAGATCATCTTAATCGTTGGCAATGTCAAATTCTATCTCCATAAGGTATGATAAAAAAAAATAACTCTACCTTTTTAAAACATCAAAGAACAAGCAAAAGCAAGAGTTTTATGTTTTGTGCGTGTGTTTTCAGTTCCCATTGCTGTCCAAAAGCGGATTCTTGCAGAAACTCATAGCGACATCAAAAACTGAAGAGAAGGAGAAGAACCAAATTAATGAGATTGACATATCAGAGATTCCTGGTGGTTCTGTTGCTTTTGAGATTTGTGTCAAGTTCTGTTACGGCATCACTGTAACTTTAAACGCTTACAATGTGGTCACAGCTCGTTGCGCAGCTGAGTTCTTGGAGATGAATGAAACGTTTGAGAAAAGCAATCTCGTATACAAGATTGATGTTTTCTTGAACTCAACTATCTTCCGTAGTTGGAAAGATTCTATCATTGTTCTGCAGACCACAAAAGATCTCTCGTCCAATTACTTGGAAGAGCTCGTGAAGCGTTGTCTCGACTCTATTGCTTCAACAGCTTCGATTGACACCTCTAAAGTCAAGTGGTCTTACAGTTACAACAGGAAGAAGAAGCTTGAGAAAGTGGGAAAACCAGAAGATCAAGCCGTTCCAAAAGACTGGTGGGTCGAAGATTTATGCGATCTTCACATTGATTTATATAAACAAGCCATTGAAGCAATCAAGAACCGAGGGAAAGTACCAAATAACGTTATAGGAGAAGCGTTACACGCTTATGCAAGAAGAAGAATATCTGGTTTTAGCAAAGGCTCAGTGCAAAGCATTGATAGATCATTGACTGATACAATCATAGAACTTATCCCGGATGAGAAAGGAAGTCTTTCTTCTAGTTTCTTGACCAAGTTACATCGAGCATCGATGTTTCTTGGATGTGAAGAAACTGTGAAAGATAGATTAAAGAAAAGAATCAGCGAGCAGCTTGAAGAGGCAACAGTGCATGATATCTTAATGTATGATTTAGATATGGTGCAAAGCCTAGTGAAGGGGTTCATAAACAGAGATCCGAAAACTCAAATGAAAGTATCCGTGGCAAAGCTTATTGACGGATACTTAGCTGAGAAATCAAGAGATCCTAATCTCTCTCTACAGAACTTCCTCTCTCTCGCTGAGACACTCTCTAGCTTCCCAAGACAGTCTCATGACGGGTTATATCGCGCCATTGACATGTTTCTCAAGGTAATTAAGAAACAAGATTCAAATCTAGTGTTTTTCATAATGATTCTTGAGGTTTGATTTGAAAATGTTTTCAGGAACATTCGGGTATTAGCAAGAGCGAGAAGAAAAGAATATGCGGGTTAATGGATTGTAGGAAACTATCACCGGAAGCGTGTGAACATGCGGTGCAGAACGAACGTTTGCCAATGCGGGTGATTGTGCAAGTTCTCTTCTTTGAACAGATTAGAGCCAATGGTTCATCAACAGGATACAGCACTCCTGAGCTTACCACCACGACTCTTAACACTGAGGATGAGGAATGGGACCATGATAAAGAGTTTTAATTTAATGCATTATTGTATCTTTTTCTCATTTGTTTCTTCAGAACTACGTCAAACTTTTTGAGTTTCCTTTTGTTATCTGAATTGGAAACATTTTGGTCCTTGACCTCTCTGCAAATGGGTCAGGTAGTAATGGGCTTTGTGTCTGGCTTGAAGCTCTTCCATCTCAATTTTTTATGAGACTAATCGAAAAGAAAAAAAAAAATCTCATTTATTTGTAATCCAAGAAATACTGCAAAGTTTAAACCGAAACCGAATCAAAAATTATCTAATCAACAAAACTGAATAAACAAATTTTTATAAAATCTTAGATTTACGTATTTGTAATCATATTCTATAATAATAATCAAAGCATATCTCTAATTATTAATTATTATTTTAAATTTCTGTTTGTACTAAACCAAACCGAAATCCAAATCAGTAAATCAGATTATTTATTCTAGTTGTTTGGATTCTCATTTGTACACTTGAAAAACGTTTTTAAATAATCAGAAGTATTAATTTATAGCATAATAGACTTAATAGTAGGATATAAGTAATTATTATATTAATGGTTAAATTTATGAAATGGTCAGACCAAAAAAAATCAGTGATTCTTCTACTTTTTATTTTGTACTAAATTAATCACAACTAGTAATAATATAAAGAATACAAAAAATCAGAATAACAAAATCATAAACAAATTCCCACACGAACAAGAGATTCTCTTATAAAAATATTACATTATAAAAAAAAAATCTACTACATCTTTTCAGCTTACCAAAAGTTAAAGACATCTTAATCTGATAAAAAAGAAAGATAATTAATATTCCTTTCCTTAAATATAAATTAATTTTGTCATTTTCGAGTTATAAAAATTAAAATTCTCTAGGGTCAACAAAAATAGATTCACCAGGTGGAGATTTAGTCCAATCACCAATAGAACCATCACTGTAATCTTCTCCAAGCCGTTTGATACACCACAAATCCTCGGCGCACGATAGTACTTTCCAATGTGGTATCCCTCGTCGGAGCGGTTCTCCTCCGGCTACTTCCGCCGCCACGACACCGCATCCTCCTTCTTTGGCCAGATTATGCGCGTGATTACACAGCACCTTCACCATTTTCTCCGCGCGTGGTCCTTCTCCGCCGATTCCGTACATAAAATGCAGCCCAAACGGTTGGAAAACCGCGGGAATCGACGGGATTTTCAAAAACGGCAGCGTTTTATCAACTACTCGCGTCGTTTTAGCTAACACGCGCCTCAACTTTGACGCGCCGCGAACTTCTAACCGAAACGATTCGTTACAGTTCCACACACTTAAAACGGCCCATGAATCGGGTGGATACTCCAAGAATTTAGCTGAACCGGGCCATGAGCCTAACCCGGATCCGTAACAACTGCCACGTGGAACAGCAACGAATGTTCCTAACGAGAGCTTGTTATTTAGAACCGAGTCAATGTCTCTCGGAAAAAACTCGGTTGTACTAAACCGGATTCGGTATAGCAACTCAGCATCAGTCGGATCAAGCTTGATTATAGTAACTCGACGAGAAATGTTAACCCTGTGCGCGTAAACCGGGTTAACCAAAATGGACGGTGTACGGAACTCGGAGTAACCACATTTACCGGTGAAAAGGTTAACGGAAGCGTGGTTGTCGTTTTCAGTTGCAAAATAAGAATACTCAGCGCCGTTTTGACTAAACCAATCTTCCATAGTCTTCACGAGCTTAAACCCTATCCCTTGCCTCCTGAAATAATTAAAAACGTGATTAGTCTAAGCACTAAGCCACTAATTACTCGTGATTAGTGTAACGTTTTTAATTACGTGAGATTGTGAAAACGTACCGGTGCGTAGGAGAAACGCGGAGGCCCAAAATGTAAGCAAGTTTAGTGTAAAGAGGTTTGGTAATAACGACATCGTTTTGAGACTTGTTATCAAGTCTTTTGGTGCTGCTACCACATGTAACGGTTTTGATACATCCTCGTATCATTCCAACTAACTCTTTCTTCTCATCCGTACCAATCTCAGCCACCTGTTATAAATTACAATTTCCAAATTTTAGTTAAACGTTCTTTTTAGTATTAATTGTATAAGAATTTTTGTTGAGTAAAGAATTGAGAATTAACTAATTTGTACTAGTGTATTAAAAATGAGTTTGTAACTTTTAGGAGTTTTGGAGTAAAGAAACTTACCAGCATGAGGTAAGAAGGTGAATGTCGAACACGGCAAATTGGGTCACCTAAGAGATCAGTGAAGAGAGAAAGTTTTCCCGTTGGGCCAACTTCGCACCGCTGCTCAACTTCTTCGACGGTAGCTAAGTCTTTACTAGGGTCGTATTCTCTAACCTCCACAACCACCGTCATATTTCTCTGTTTTTTTTTTTTGTTATCTCTAATAAATAAGAAACAGAGGATAGAGAGAGAGAGTGAAAGAGATGAGAGAACTGAGAACAAAGTGTGAAGTGGTAGCTTAGGGTTTTATATAGAGATGAAAGAAGTGAGACTGATGCAATAAAAAGTCAGCAGAATTTTCCGTGGACATGGGATTTTTTATATTTTTATAAAGTGTATATGGAATTTTAATATTTGAGATATATGAACTTAGGATTTTGGAGAAGAAGAAGAAGATAATTTTAATGAGTTTTAAAAGTTTCTGAAAATGACTTTTGGTATTATTTTCGTCTGCTTTTATTATATGATTATGAACCGTAATAATTTGTAATAAATTCACTGGTTTTAGGCCGTTGAGAAATCTATAGAATACTAGTACTAGTTATATTTATCATTGGATAGAGTTAATAGGACCCAATATTAATTCCCTATCAATTATGCTCATTTCCCAATATTCATTTTTTTTTTTGGAATATACTGTATTTTATTTATTAGGTGAAGAAATTTCAGTAAACAAATGAACGTGTCTAGAATAAAATGATTCTGTGAGATCATGCACAGAGAAAAAAAAAAGAATTTGGAATGATCAGATTAGTATATCAAAAAAATATATTCTAATAATGGAGGGTTGAGTTAATTATTCACTTATTCCTTTCCTTCGTTTAATTAATTGATTATTTTTAAACAACTGTTTGATTAACATATCAGAGAAGAACTCAATATGGAATTAGAATAAAATTTTAGTAAAAATAATTAGAAAAGAGTGCTTTGTCGATGTTATGATGATGTGAGAATATTAATGGGGTGATTAAGACACGAGCATTTGATATCGAACTTGCTCGGAAAAGAGACGTGGAAAGTGTTTAGTGAGAAGTGGAAATGGCGGCTTATGGACTTCTCTCTCTCTCTCTCTCTCTTTTCATTTTCTCTTTGTTAATTTGATTTGTTCATAATTATTCGTTTTATTCATCTTGTTCATGAACGTATGTATGATTGTTACTATTACCTCTAACTCTAATCATTTGCTCTGAATCCCACTTATTCACTTACTCATCATTGATATTAACACGGCATCATAAACGAGCAGTTATGTTAAGAAAATAATTGTATCATTATCCAAAAGTTAACTTTTTGTGATCAGAAAATAACTATATAAGTCATTATTATTTTTAATTGAAAATGGTAATATGATTCAAGTTTTTTAAAGAATTGAGTGAGTGAATTCTATTGGACGATTTCGTTTATCTTAAAAAAAATTAGTCGAATGGTAAAAACTCGACTAATCTTTTACCTTTTTATTTTTTGTGCAAAGACTAATCTTTTACCTATATATAAAAAGACATGACCATTTCTGTAAGTAATCTATTTAAATTTTCGTTTGTATTATCATGTTTGTGAAACGGACAAGAAAGGTTGCACAAAATAAATACATAAAAAGAAACGGACAAAAAACGTGAAAAAAAAACTTCATGACTCATAAATTAATACTAGTAGAGAATATGTATCGCGACAACATTTTAGTTGGCAATATAAAACAATTGATATGTTCGACTCATTAAACTAGTTGAAAAAATTCTTCTTTTATAAAGGCAAAAGTTAAGTCAGGCTACCTCCAATCACATAATTAATCATTTTTCTAACTCTTGGGTAATATTCACCTCTTGAGAAATCGGATCATAATATTCACCTCTTGAGAAATCGGATCAGAACGATGGAATTTGTAATCGAGAATTATTATTAGCAAAAACAAAATCGAATAATGAATAATATCGTAGGAAAGTGCGTTTTGGGCATGACCCCCACTTGTTTCCATAACAATATTAAGCCTTTTTAATCAAACTCCTTCTAAAAGTTCAATTAAATTAGCAAGTGGTGTGTCACTAAAACACCTAATTATTCCGTCAAATTTCAAAATAAGTATGTCGCCATAATTAGTCAATTGATGTATATCATATGTAGATGCTTATGGACATAAACCATTTGGAATTGATTATATCTTATCTGTCTATTCATGGGATCAAATCATTATTTTTTTCTCCCAAAGGATTTGTCTAAATCGTAGATATGGTGTTGATGAGGTATCTACTTCTTCTTCTTTTCTTTTTTTTTAATAATAATAAGATACCATTTTACGTATATCCTAATATCCATCTCATAACATTTCTGATCGGTATTCCCATATCATATAGAAATTTACAACAAAATCCGAATATCAACCATCTTCATTTTTAACATGAAGATGTATCAAACATCTTCTTTTTTTTGGACAAAAGAAAATGTATTTATCAAACACACAAAAATGTCTAACCAAGAAGCAGGGGTTGAGAGGTATATATACAAAAGAAAAATAAATTGGAAACTCGAAATCCAAAAAGTTTCTATCTGAAATCTTCTTCTCTCCCTCAAGTGATCCAAAAATCCACCCGGAACCTTAGTTTTGTCTTTTTAACTTCCACGAAATGAACGTATGTGCGGCAGCGGCTCCATGTTCATAGTAACCGTATAGTTGCACGTTTTGTCAATAACCGTGTTCATTATTGCATTCGAGATGTATGTATGTATTTCTTTTTAACCAAGAAAATTTGGAAACTACAATATTTTCTTCCTTTCGAAATAATTATCGTTATAAGTGTACATCACATATTTATTTTATGTATGGTAATATGAATGCTATATAATTTTATATATATCTTATCAAGAGTATATAATTTCCTTTAGAAATTACAACGATCCCAATCATCTATTGTAAATGCTGTTAATGACAAAAGCGCATACGTCATTTGAATTCACAATAAACAAACGAGAGACGACGATGTGCACTCAGGCAAATATAGGGATCCGTAGTTTAGACATCTCGCTTCCCATCTTACCTTATTTTGTTCCCCACCTTTGCATTTGTGCATGTATCAACAAGTTACAAGATTTCAAAAATATATTTTGCTGGTTTGGTTTTGGCTTTTTAGATATATAAAGTAAACTAAAATGTTGTTTCGATCTTCAAATAAAGTTTTGTAATTAAGCTTAGACTGATCTAAGTTGTTACCTAAAATGTTGTTTCAATCTTCAAATAAAGTTTTGTAATTAAGTTTAGACTGAACTAAGTCGGTTTAACGACATAATACACTTTCGTTTCATATGTAGATGTCGTGGTAGGCTTTCTTAATATAAAATCAATGAGATTAACATATACTGCGATGAGGATACATAATATATATTTAAACTAAACTAAAATTTTGTTTCGATCCTCAAACTAAGTTTCTTAATTCAGTTTAGACTGAACTGAGTCGGTTTAACGGCACAATACACTCTCATATATATATATATATATATATATATATATATATATATATATTGATGTACTATAAAGATTGATATATCATTCGTGGTTGGATTGCCTAATATAAAATCAATGAGATTAAGATATATCAAATTAAGATTTTGTTATACGATGAGGAGTAGTAAATAATATAAACCATGGACCACACATCGAATGACGCAAAATGTCGAGTGATTAGCAGACAGATTAGTGTTTTCCGGTCAAATTTGTAAAAATTCAAACATACGTTTCATATACTGTTATGATTCTTATTATATGTACCTATGACCAACTGTAACGAATATAAAACATACAAATTCCACGACAAATTCCTCGAGAACATCAGTGAAAATTTGGAACGATCTTGATCTATATCCAATCTCTTTGTGATAATAGTTTTTTGATGATCCGTACGTACTACGTAGGGCCGGTAAGGTACATTCTCGCGTTCCCATATGTCTTCAATAATAGGTTACATAATTACTACTACTCACGTCGTCAAATTGCAAAGTTCAAGACTCATAATTGTTCTATCCGCATTTTCTTACATGAGCTAATGACGAATTACTAAACCGTAAAAAAAGTAAATGAAAGTGCCCCCACAACACCATAACTAGACTTTAACGAATCTTTTTTTTTTTTTGGCAATGTTAACTAGTGGATGGAGAAGACGACTATGTTTGAAAACGAGGGCGTGACGAAATAGGTAGGTTAAGAGCAATCGACGGCACAAGAGAACGGCATGCATCTACAACAAATTGTTATTGTGACATTTTTAAAAATATGTAATACAGGAAAGAATTTTCTCAAAAATCTCAATATATATGTGTATTAATAAAATGTATAGGTATACTTTACAACAAAGTCTACCTGGTCTGATATTTCAACAATGAGTTCTTTAATTAAAAGTTGACCATAAAAGAATTTTGACAAGAAAATATTATTATCCCAACACTTTGATTATATACACGAGAGTAATAATACAGTACATTTAAACGACATCATCCTACATTCTAATTTCAGAAACAAACAGATCAGTATAAGTGTGAATTAAAGAAATTATATGTTGCTTACGCTTACGAGACAAGAATCTTTACGAGATCAACTTATATATTATAAAAGTAAGAGCATCGAGAATCTCTATATATATAAGCCATGTGATCACCATTGATTACAAAACCTATTAATTGACTTAACTATGTAATTAGCCTGTAAACCCTAATCTTTGTTACCGTAATTTATTCAGCACATCATAACGAGGAGGAGGCCAAGACCAGTGAAGCCACGAGCCAAAGTTTCTAATTATACTACTACTCCTTAATCACAAGATGACTCAAGGAAATTACTAAAATGCCCCTATTATGTCTTAGTTGTGTGAAAAATGAGGTCCAGCTGTGAATGTTGGAGGGGGACAAAGCGGCGAGGAGGAGAGACAAAATCGTGTTGTCGTGTGGGAGAAACGTAACGAGATTACTTGCTAAGGTTATGTCCAATCAAACAATGTAGTGGGTTTGGGTTTTGGTCATCGAGTAACTACGTACTATACATGTCATATGAGATATCGTCATATCGATGCGGTAATTTTTTACCGAAGTTTATATTTGAAAAAGTTTAGTAAAAAAATAGTTAAAAACACATGAAATGTAGTAGGGTACTTGGAAGTTATGTTTTGAATTTGTCAAGGATTACAATAAATTGACTGTATAAGTCAATTACAAAGCAAAGAAAGTTTTGTGGAAGCTTTACAAGTTCAGGTAATTTTATGCATGAGATTTCTATCAGTGGGGTAAATCACAAACAACGATCAGAGCAAACAGTAAAACAATATTTTGGAAAGACCGATCGATCCAGGAACCCCACCGGCCACCGTGCTAGCTTATGGTTTGATATATTTCTTTCGTTCGATATAAACTTTGTTTAAGGTATTTTAACATTTATTGAGAAAACAGTAAAACAATATTTTGGCCCTTTAATATATTGAAACCAAAAAAAACTATAGTAAAAGAGATTAAAAAGTATGCATTAAATATATAAAACGAAATCAATCTAAAATATTTTTAATAGAGGTGCTCTCACTACACAAATCTTATTTATTAATATCAGGCATCACGTTAATCCCTACAATTATTAATTAGACTTTTTCTTGTGGTCAAAACAATACTTACATGCGGATTTAAATCAGATATATAAACAACGTTAACAATGTAGAATGTATATATATATATATATAAATTATTTCTCACAATTATTCAATATGTTAAACTATGTTATTTAACTCATACAATGATTACTTTTTTTTGAAATAATTTGACCACTAAAAACAAATTGTTGTTTAGTGGCAAAGACTTTTTATATGCTTCATCCAGTATGTAAATACTAAAAGTTCCAACCTGAATTTTTCTGGTTATATAAAAGTAATTATAACATTTCTAGCTCACTAGTCACTACAACCAAAACCATTTAATTGTCACGTGTTTATGTGTGCTTATGTGTGATAATGTTTGCTACTGATGAGTCTGATATATTTAAAATTATATAAACAAAAAAAACACCGGTGTAATTTATTTAAACAGACGTAATATTTATGGTGAGGGCAGATTCCGACACATAGGCTAAGGCCATAGCTCGTCCGGATCCCCGAGATTGTGCACCTTGTCCCTACGTTTCTGAACTCTGATAGACTCATGAATCTTGTATATACCTCGACATACATGTTCTTATACGTATTCACGAGTGTAACTAGTTTCAAGAGTGTTCGATCAAAATACACTGAATTGTTCAAAATAAATTATTTGAAATATCAAATGAAAACGATTGTGAATTAAACCAAGCTGAAAACGAACAAACCAATATAAAACCTAACTTTTTCGAAAATAATATATTCCATCAAAATTTACATCAAATTAAAAATCACAATAATCGTACCAAAACCACCTATGATTAAAGTTAATATTATTTAAAATATTAATATTTATAAATCGAGATTATAAAACAAACAAAAATTGAAGAACAACTTGTAGGAAATTTGGATTTAACACCTGATCTCATTATACCTCGATTTACATATAATATTTATATTTACATTTGCACTTTTTTGTCTTGCTCATTATGATGAGAGTGTTTGAAATGACTCGAGACTCGTTAAGTCGTAAATATCTCTACACAGAGATTATTTTCAGCATATATAATAACTCTTAGTTTATTCTGAGAGTTCTGTGGTGGGGAGATAAAAGACGAGACCTCTAAGCAAACTAGTGGATAGGAACGAGAGACAAAACAAAAAGGCAATAAATAGATGCGACAAACCGAAAAAAACTTGAATGCATGGATTTCTATTACTACTACTATCATTTAAACCTTTAAATATCAACTAAAATAATTATTGAATCGCTATTTATTAGTAGTACTTAATTTCTTATCTCCCACCAAGCATCTTTTAACAGTTTACATAACATGAGTTATATGCATTATAAGAAAATCGCAACTTCTGTTTGATCAAGATGACTAAATTTACCTTCTTCGAATTTTACGTCAAGCTGTATATCATACATATATACTATATGTAAATCTATATGAATATTTGATATTTCCTCTGCTTGGCTAAGGATGATAAAAAGAGAGAGAAACATGGAAGTGAGACATGGAGCGTTGTCTACTGCTAATGAGAATAAGGTCATCATAGCTTCTGCCAT
>NC_025693.1:32950497-32973467 GCF_000633955.1 Camelina sativa
ACATGGAAGTGAGACATGGAGCGTTGTCTACTGCTAATGAGAATAAGGTCATCATAGCTTCTGCCATTTCATCACTCTCGTCTTGTCAAATCAATGTCATGCATTATATCATCATGATTTATATACATCCCATGCATGGCAGACATAAGAAGCAAACCTCTTTCTTGATGACTGATTTAGTTAATCTTTGTTTTTAACATGTCTTAACCATGTTTTATGATGAAATCTACGGAACATGCAGAGGTTAACATTATAACACTAACATCAATTTACGTGTCAATAAGGAAATAAAACAAAAATATTTAGGGACAACTAATAATGTAGGGCAAGAATGGTAGCACTGTCAATAATATATATACTTTCACAAAAGAAAAAGCACTGTCAATATCTATTACGTTACGTAATTTAATCAACCGGTGTCGATCGATAAACAAATTATTATTATTTTTAAGAAAAATCGACAAACAAAGATTATGTGTTCCAATATCCATTTCTATAACCACCGAAGCTCTGAAGTATAGATATATACGAGTCCTGTTCTGTTCACGATGTACGTGAACGTGTCGTGTTGATTCATGTAACTTCAAATAAATAACCCCTGGGAGATTTTATCATTTTAGTATGCATTGGCCTAAAACAGTTAGCATTTATATTATTGTACGTACTTGGGTTTGACAGTTTGAGTGTGATAAAAGTGAGGATGTACTGATGTGCATAAAAAGATATTGATTATGCTTAAAAATTGTAATATTTCGTTAGAATTAAGCTAATTAAGGTCCTTCATTAAAACTCCACATGTTAAAAAAAATATACTTATATATTAGAGATTATATATATTTGAATATTTGGTTCCATATGAGTCAAAACAATACTAGTTATCAATTATAAGTATATTTGAATATTTGGTTCCATATGTTTTAGATACAGCAATATGTTTGGGGGTGTGCGTAATTCACCAAATTTTCAAAGATCTTTTTTCCCCAATAATTTTTTGAAGCACATTTCGACAAGAAAGAAAAGAGTCAGACTCTCTATATATAAATTTAATAACGACATAAAATAGGATGATTACATAATCATTTGGACAAAGGGAACAAGAGAGATTAAACTAAACTAAAACAATTATAAGACAGGGATAGATTGTTTCCACAGACAGTCATCAAGATCGGATTATGTGCTTAATGTCCCCTAATCACTCTTTGGATTAAATTAGAGATTCTCGTGCTTTCTTATTGTCTACATTTATTTATCTAATTTATTGACCGACCACCAGGTCCACCACTTTGATTTTGATTTTGACTTTGACTTTAGTTGTAATGACTTTTTAATAGTACTTTTTTTTTGGTATGAGTTTTGTTTAGACTCATACCAAACTATTAACTTTTAAAATACAAGCTTTTTCTTCATTCATAATTTATGAATCTTTTTCTAAATTGTTTTAGTCACTTGAAAGCATTAATAATTTCATTTAACCCATAGTAAGGGTTATTGGGATTAATTTTTTGGTATCAGAATTATTCAAATCCATATATTAAAGAGACCCCTATATTAAATATATATTAGTTATGTTCTTCATCATATAATATTTAATACCATCATGGTGAATTGGTGACCTTCGTCGTTGGACAATATTCTCTACGCATAGTCGCAATCGCATACCAATTGCATCGTCTTATATATATTCAAATAACAAGTCCATAAACAAAAACAAAATAATATAAGAAGAAGAATAGAATAAGCTAAGTCGAATATCCTAATTATATTGAGTCGTCACAAACAACTATTTACATATAAAAATTACAAAGATTATTTGTCAATAAACAAATCATATATGCCAATGAATCTTTTGTCTACGGCTCCTTACATGCTTTTCCAAGAGTGAAGAGACAAGATTCCATGAATTTTGTAGTTTCTGAATAATATTAGATTGTTAGGGAATTTAAAGATAACTTTAACTATATGATACAGCCGAGAAGCTAGCTAGGGTTTAAGTAATTTATAGTGTCGTCGTCTTTCAAGTAATTGAGAAGCCGAAAACGCTCACAGCTTTAGAAGAAAGCCGTAAAAGGCCACAACAAATAATTCATATTATAATTTGGGTTTTGATCTCATTCTATATCGAACATACGCAAACAGCTAGCCCAACTTGTAGACAAAAGAAGAGGAGAGGCAGAAGCCTAAAATAATGGGCGAGGTCAAGGGACACTCTCTTCACCAACAAAAGAGCAAGGCAGAGAACGATTTAGACGACAGGACCATAGCTTACTTAACAAATGCTGTGAACAAGAGAACCGAACTCCTAAACAGACAAAGATTGAACAGCAACACAACGTAGTCGTAGAAACACCACCTCCAGGAACAAGTGAGTTCGTTGAATCATGCCGTATTTTTTTTTGTGTCTCTAAATAGCATCTTATTTTGTTCGATAAGACGTCATATACATATAATCACAAGCCTCATTTACTTGCGCTTGAATTTGAACTTTGATTCCATCGTTCCGTTTGCTCATTTAACAATTCCAAAAACTTTGCAAAATTGTAAGGATACAGACCCTAATTCCCTCGACAAGCAAAAAAAAAATCAAAAATATGGATACCCTCGAAAATTAAAAATGAAGAGAAAACTTCTTTAACCCGTCTTGTGGATTTTTATACTTGAAATTCAAAAGAGTTGAAACACCGAGAAAGAGCAAAACAGCAACACACGCACACTTTGAGAGAACGAAACAATGACAAATCAATTTATAACAAATTTTGAATCCGTCAAGAAATGAAAAATCAGAGAATAAACAAGCAAATGTTTTCAGGATCATTGGCCCCGTGGCGTACGGCTGCTTTCTGCATTTCTAATCGGGTAGAAATATGGATGCGCCTGAAAAAAAATCATCATATTGTCGTCAGTTCACTTATCTGTAAATCGTAAGTGAGTTTACAAAGAGATCTTAAAGAAAATAAGGAAATTTGTTTCTTACCATTGCTTCTTTAGCTGTTGGCCTTTCTTGGTGATCATATCTCAGCAACTTGTCCACAAAATCGATAGCCTTCACAAAATAAAAAGTAAATGAAAACAAATGAGTCACGTTCATTCAAAATTCCAACATGAAGGCGTAATTATACAGAGAAAAGCTAGTATTTTACCTCAGGAACTGCTAAGTGCTGGTTTTCAGAATTGATGAACTTTGACCATGGCTTCCGGCTATGTCTATATAAAATTAAGAGTGCATAATTTAGATTCTGAAATAAGAAGGCGGAAAAACTAGAGTTTTGAGAGTTTTTCAGAACTTCTAAATCCGGATTACCTGCCCACGAGGGATGCAAGATTAGGGTCCAACTCTATGCGGTATTTGTTCAGGTAGGCATTGAGTTCGTCTGTGCCAAGTACCTGCCATAGTTATAAACACATATTATCTTACAGTACACATAAAGAAGTGTATGTGTTTGTAGCTATAACTTGAAGAAATGTAAAATATTTTCATTGGAGAAGGGACATGAAGATTCAAAGATGAAAGCTTTTTGTAATCTTACCTTTGCAATTTTGACCAATTGATCATAGTTGTCATGACCATAAAAGAACGGCTCTTTGCGGAATATCTGCAGCAAGTTTCAGTATCAGATACACTAAGTATAACATAACTTAAAATACAAGTCAGAATTCTTATCACGACACAACCACTTAAACCAAGTTAAAACTAACTGTAGCTTAGAAACACTCACCATTCCAGCAAACATACACCCAAGACTCCACAAGTCTAAGGAATAGTCATAGTCCTGTAAGTCTACCAGCAGCTCTGGACCTTTGAAGTACCTGTCATCAGATATGACGTGAGAAATGATAAAAGTAAACACTAAACCTGTGTCTCAACCAGATGAAGTACGATAATATGTTTTCAAATTTTAAAATCTCAAGAGCTCTGCGCATGCAATCTTCTACATCCCAACTATTTGCATTTCTAGTCTAAATTCTCTATGAAAAAAAATCGTACCAATTATAACAGAAAGAATCCTGTAGCAGAGACAGAGTGATTAGCAAATAAAATGAAGGGGTTACCTTGAAGCAACTCGAACATTGTATTCTTTCCCAGGATGATAGAATTCTGCCAAACCCCAGTCAATTAAACGAAGTTTCCGCTGCTCGTGATCAATCATGACATTATGCGGTTTCACATCTCTGTGCATGATTCCACGTGAATGGCAGAAATCCAGCGCCTGCATAAATGTTTTAAGAAACAACCAATGAGTAGCTGTTTCTTTTACTGCATAGTATAGAATTAAAAGTCAAAATCTAATGACTAATCTATACAAGAAAAACTGATCTAGGATACATGTCTGACGCTATACAAGTTAAACATTAATCTTACATTATTTTTGCCAGAGTATCAACGAATCACAAGTACAAACCAGTTTATAAATCAAGAAACTTGATATACCTTTAGAAGTTCAAATATGTAATATCGAACATCATAGTCTGAGAGAGTTGGATAGAGGACTTTAAAATCCTTATTGTTCACATGTTCAAATATCAAGCTGGGCGTCTTCGACTGCTGATCTCTAACAATGTCGAGCAATTTTACAATATTTGGCCCACCGCAGAGGTTCTGCAGAATCTTAATCTCTCTCTTAATCTGTGTCAAGCAAAGAAGCAAAACACGTTAGTGAGGAATTCAAACCAAACAAAGGGCCAGAAACACACTTCATCATGAACATAGTTCAGCCAAAACAAGCAATCAGCTGAAATCTACTAACCTTCTTCTTCTTCACAGGCTTCAAAATCTTGATAACGCATTTCTCTTCATCAGTGGCATGAACGCCTTCAAAGACCTCACTGTATTTCCCCCTTCCAACCTTCCTCACCACCTCATAATCATCCTGTACACTGCAACATCAATAAAGAAACACACCTCAAACATTAACCACACCATACATAGAATATTCATAGAAACGAAACCCTAATTCTACATTCCATCTATGATTTCAGAACCATTAACCCCACGAATCACCCAAAAACCAATCTAATACAACAGCCAAACATGTAGAAATCGAAGCAATTAGGTTTCACGAAAGGAGAAGGAAGACGATGGATACATACCCCCATTGAACAGCAAGAGACTCGTAATCCCAATAATCCTTAGGTCTAACAACGTTGACATCAGCGTAAACCCTAGCTTTCGACGGCGCACCGGCACGCCGGATAGATTTACCGATCTTCTGCGCCAGCGTGTCCGATTTATCTTTCACGCGCGATTGCTGTTGTTGCTGTTGTTGCTGTTGTTGCTGCTGGTTCCGTAGATGCTGACGGTAAAGAGAGGCGCTGGATGCGAAACGACGGAGATGGTCCCGGAGAGAGGAGAAAAGGATGTTTCTCTTCGCCGGAGACGACGACGAGAGGAGAGAGAAGAGATTGTTGTTGGCGGCGGAAGCGTTGCGAAGAGAGGAGATTGTGAATCCAGTACAAGGCCTTAAGGCCATTAATGTCTTTTTTTAAACTCTATAATGAACCAAGCAAGAGAAGGTTACGAATTTGCTTTAATTCTCTCCCTTTTTTTTTTCGGTGTAGGAAACAGTTCGGTCCGATTTGGTTTAGTTGGTTTATTCCGGTTTAACTGTACTTGATCGGTCCGATTTGGTTTTTGGTTATCGTGACTCTCACAGATTGTGTTTTCTTCAACCTGCGCATTTGCGCAACGCACTTCGTCTGTCCTCATCATCATCCACTTGAACGAACCAACCCGACGATAAGAGAGAGAGGATTGTGATCGCTAAAATCTCACAGTTTTTCCAATTTCAGATCGAAATTGATGTCGAAATCTAGGGTTTATACCGATGTTAACGTTGTTCGTCCCAAAGAGTACTGGGACTACGACTCTCTTGTTGTTCAATGGGGGTAAATGATTCTCGCCTTTTACTGCTCACTCTTTGATTTTTGTATTCTTTTTATCTCTGGGGAATTTGATTGTGTTGTTTCCCAAATCGAATTTTGAATCCGAGAAAGTGGAATTTTTAGGGTTTGAGCAAGGTTTGTTGAACACACTTGAGTACTTTGTGTGATTTGATAATAACACTTGAGTCTTTTGTTGGGAGTTTTGTTGTAGTCATCAAGATGATTATGAGGTTGTGAGAAAAGTTGGTAGAGGAAAATACAGTGAAGTGTTCGAAGGCAAAAACGTCAATACGAACGAGCGTTGCATTATCAAGATCCTCAAACCCGTAAAGAAGAAGAAGGTGATTTAAAAGCACATGAACCATACATTTTTGTGTTGCTTGTTTTGTTGAGACTTGTTTTTAAGTCATTGCTTTTGATGTTTATGCAGATAAAGAGAGAGATCAAAATACTCCAAAACCTCTGTGGTGGACCAAACATTGTTAAGCTGTATGATATTGTCAGAGATGAGCACTCCAAAACACCTAGCTTGATATTTGAGTTTGTTAACAGTGTGGACTTTAAAGTCTTGTATCCGACATTGACTGATTACGATATCCGGTTCTATATTTATGAGCTGCTTAAGGTAATGTTTCGATCTTTTACTTACTAGAAATGATTTTTACCATACATAGAATGTTTTTTCGGAATCCGTAGTTAATAATATTGTATTTTTCAGGCATTGGATTTCTGTCATTCTCAAGGGATAATGCATAGGGATGTTAAGCCTCACAATGTCATGATTGATCATCAGCTGCGTAAACTTCGTCTGATAGACTGGGGTCTTGCTGAGTTTTACCATCCTGGAAAGGAGTATAATGTTCGAGTTGCCTCACGGTAATATCATATACCACAGCTTTATTCGGCCTGAATTGGCCACGCCTAATAGGGGCATTCATAGACGCCGATGATTGAAACATTTTCAATGTGAAACTAGCTTTTTGCAGTCAAAGCTTGTTAAACTTTTTGTAGTTGTAGTATTATGCATTAGACTAATATTACCTTTGAATTAATTGCCAGATACTTCAAGGGTCCCGAGCTACTAGTTGATCTACAGGATTATGACTATTCTTTAGACATGTGGAGTCTTGGGTGCATGTTCGCTGGCATGGTGAGAACTGATAATCTCCTCTCTCTTCTCTATAGTTTAGATCTTAAAGTTATTACAGTCATTTGAGTTTCCGAGTCTTAAATTGTTATCAACTTTTGATGTTGCTTATTTGCTTGTCAAATGTTGATGCTGTAGATATTTCGCAAGGAACCATTCTTCTATGGCCATGATAATCATGATCAACTTGTCAAAATCGCCAAGGTATATTTACTAGTCTCCAAGCTGCTGTCTTCTTTGCATAAGATTACAATACAAAAGTTGGATCCGTTTAATTGATTTTTGGTTGAAAACTCATGCGTAGGTGTTGGGAACCGATGAGTTAAATACTTACCTTAACAAATATCAGCTAGATCTAGATCCTCAACTGGAAGCACTTGTTGGAAGGTTTTATTTTAATCCCTGAGTCTCTGTGTTTTATAGTCAAAGACTAGTTGCTTTGTCCTGCCTAGGATAAATGAGTTAAAACTTGAAGCCACTCCCATTTGCAGGCATAACAGGAAACCATGGTCTAAGTTCATCAATGCAGACAACCAACATTTGGTCTCACCTGAGGTTAGATTTGACTCTTTCTCAACAATACATAAACTATTTCATTTAGTCGAGGGTACATAAACTATTTCATTTAGTCGAGGGTGTATTGACTCATCTCAATGTATGAACATCTTCAGGCCATTGATTTTCTCGATAAGCTTCTTCGGTATGATCATCAAGACAGATTAACCGCAAGAGAAGCCATGGTAAAAATCCTCTTCAAGCACTTGTCTTTTATTTTCTTTTACCCGATTAATCTCATCAAAACTTATAATCAGTGGTTCTCTGTTGATCTATTATATAGGCTCATCCATACTTCGCTCAAGTTAAAGCTGCAGAGAGCAACAGACTACTAAGCCAGTGAAAACCAAAGCTTGATTGATGCCTACTACTACTATTTTTGAACCAAAAACATTGTTATGTTGTTGTAAGAACCAAAAAAAAGACCAGAAAGTTGTATCAAAATTGTGGTAATTTATAATTTCTCATCTAAACATAATTGATAAGCAAAAAGAAGCAAAGGTTCTAAAACAAAGCTTCATGATATAATTATAATCGCAATAAACTTATTGTTGAAAACAAGTCATCTTAAGTAGAGAGAAAACAGAACCATAAAATTTTCAGAGACTTTTTTTTGATACAAACATAGGAAAGAGGATCCCAAAACGTTTTACATTGGAATCCTTTATAATTGAGGTAATAGCGCTTTGTTCTTATCACTTCTTGAGGTGAGGGAAGCAAGCGACAACATCAGCCTTGGGATGCTTGGCCTCGGCGTGCTCCCTGCATTTCACTTCCGATGTAGTGCAGATGAATGTTTGCATACAAACCTTGCACTGCATATTTATAAAACACATCAAGAAATAACAAGCTTGTCAACACCACCACTCTAACCCAATCATAAAACTGCTAAATAGAAAGACATAACCCAAATTGTCTAAGATCAACATGAGATAAATCATTGGATACAAAGACAATCAAACTAAGGTTTCATGATTCCATAAACATTGGTTATTAAGAAAAAAACCCAATTCTAGTAACCAAGAATTAATTAAAAAACTTTTAATCTTTGATGATTTGGTAAAAAAAAAATGATCACCTGAATCGACATAGCTTTCTTGTTAGCTTCCAATTGGCTTCCTATAAGAGAGATCACGCACACACACACAAAAATTTATTACAAAACACGAGTTGTAGAGCTAAATCTCCCAATTGACAAAACCTATAAAAACCGAATCTGTTCGGTCGTGTACCTTTTCCAGCAGACTTTGCCTTTTCCAAGTTTTTGGCGCGAGCCATGGCTGACTTCTGTGCGTTTCCGCCACCCATCTTTTTTGTTCTGATCGAAGAAGGGAAAGAGAGAAGAGAAGATGAACTCAAACCCTAATTTTCAGAAATACACCAAATGGAATAAGTTTTTTTTTTTTTTTTGCCGGCTCAAAGATTTATATGAGAAGAAAAATAATAATAATGCCACTTGCTTCTTATTATTTTTTTATTTTTTTCTCTATAATGTCCACTTAAATTTAATTCGCCCACTCAGCACTCATACCAATCACCTAACGCGTGTTTTTTTTTCTTTTATTCTAGATAATTCGACTTTTCACTTATTGGGCCTTAAGGCCTTTTTGGTTGCATATGTGTTGGGCCTATTTGTTAAACTTTATGAGTTTTTTTTATTATGATCAGTCAAGATCTCAAAATCCCAAACTCTCTTCTCCGACGTTTTTGTTTTCATTCTCCGGCGACTTTACCGGTGTGAATTTTGGAATCGATGGGTGTCGTTATTGAGACTTTTACTTGGGAACCAAGCTCAAGTTTCTTCATCTTCTTCTTCGTTTCAACATTTTTATCGATACTTCTGTTTCCTTACTTGGCCAAGAACAGAACTTTTTGTACCTTTGATCATTCCGTTTCCTCTTCGTTCGCTCGGTTCCAGAGATGGTTTCTAGCTATCTACACTCTCTCTTCAGGTATATCTTCAAATGGGTCTTCACAATTTTATCTCTTTCTTCATAAAGCTTTCATTTTTTTTGCTAATCTAAGTGGATCCTTTGCTACAATTTGAATTTTTACAGTGATGGAAGGTTTATGGTCTGTGTATGGAGAATTGGAGTTATCAACTTATGGTTTAAGTAAGGAATCAATTGTGTTTTATCTCTGTGTTGGCTATTCGACAGCTCTTGTTCTTGGTCCTTTACTTGGTGTGGTTTCTGATCTCATGTAAGTAGCTTTTTACTACAATGTTGGTCATAGCTAACCTTGAATCCCAAATCGTATGGTGCATAGTAATGATGATATCGAAACTTTTGTAGGGGTCAGAAGAGAATTTGTTTACTCTATTGTGTATTGCATTTCGTTGTTGGTGTGTGGAAGAGGGTTACAATGAGTCCTAGTGCTTGGTTTGCAAATGTTTGTCTCTCTCTTTCTGGTCTTGTGTATTCGTTTGGGTTTGAGACTTGGCTAGTTGTGGAACATGAAAAGGTAATTAATTCGTCTCTGCCTTTGAGTTTTTTTTATCATTAGAGAACACAAAAGTTCTGTTTTTTTTAGTAATGCTATTGTTATGTGTCTTGTTGTACCTTTGTAGCAAAGTCAGAGGAATGACTCGTTAAATGAAACATTCTGGTTGATGACTTTCCTTGAGTCTGCATCTTTACTAGGAGGTCAAGTTCTTGCAAATTGGCTTGTAGATGAAAATGTTCAGCATGGCATTGCATTGTCTGCTACAGCGTCTTTGTTCTTGTCTGTTGTGGCCATTGTTTGTATTGTCCAGACTGCGAAAGAGCCTTTGAAGACCCTCCCATTTAGGGATTATTCCGCAGCTTTCTATGCATATGTTCTTGGTGGTAAGGGTTTCTTTCTGATATTTATATGTCTCCATTTCAATTCACAGATTTGAACTAAACTTGTAACAAAAATTCATATTTTGAGTTAATTTTTGCTTGTCAATTTGAATCAGATAAAAGAATATGGTTCCTCGGAACTGCACAAGCCTGCCTCCAGTTTTCCACTGCATTCTTTTGGATTCTTTGGGCACCAACCATTGTGGTATGATCACTATTGTAACATTATTTGGCTTTCTATTGATAATTATTGATATTTATTTGTCGACAATGCAATGATCTTTTTCTTATGATCTGCTTATATTAAAGAATGTGTTATGTTGGGTCAGGCTGATGGGCGAGAAGTGAATCTAGGATTAATCTACCCCTGTTTCTTGGGCTCAAGAATGCTTGGGAGTACAGTATTCCCATGGCTTATGAGTGGACAATCATTGCTACGTCTTGAAGATTGCTTAGTGTACATATATGCAATACTTGGGATTGTGTTTTCTATAGTAGCCTATGATTATCAGGTAACTTATTTGCTAGTTTCAGTAAATACTTGTTGCTTCTTATGGAAGGCCTCTCACACACATTAAAAAACCGTATCCTGCAGGAAATCCGAATCTTAGTAGTACTTTTCTGCTTATTTCATGGCTGTGCTGGACTTGCCCTGCCTTTGCTTGCAAGACTAAGAACAATGTAATGCTCTTATGTACATAGACTAGTTCACAATTTTGAAAACACATTCTTTGTTCGTAGAAGAATCGTTCTCCTCGGTTGGTAATGGAATGTAATCTTTGTTTATAGGTATGTGCCAAATGAATTGCGTGGCGGGCTGATAAGCCTCTCTCAAGTTCCAGCTAATGCAGCTATTTTGTTTTGCTTAATACAGGTATGTGCCATCAAAAATACACCGTTGTTAAACCTATTTTGCCTCTGTTTCAATCACGTTATCGATCTTAATATTGCAGAGAGGGTACTCTAACAAGATTGAGAACTCAACAATGATGGCTTTTGGTGCCATTTCTTTATTCACTGCATCTGGTTGTATATATTTATTGAGACGATGGGGAAAGTCACCACATCAAGATTGGCACAAACTTTGATCCTGAGTAAGCTGTTGTCTCTGGTTATGAGACTTATGCGGAAGCAGGACAAGGCAAATCAAAGACAAATCTGCATGTTTCCTAACAAAATTCAGGTTCGTATGTAATCTTGTGTTGAATAGTCTCACTTCGTTTTTGTAGCAGCATGAAGTGAGCTACACAAACCTGGAAGCTCAAAGATGCAGTGAAAGCAGTATAAGAGGTTTGATTCATTAGTTTTGAGAGGATTCTATTATTTTGAATGATTGTTTTCTTTTTTTTGTTCAATTCAAATCTTATTAAGATCATCTTCTTTGGACCTTTTAGGCACTATTATTGTTGTACAAGTAAATATGAATGAAAATGAATTTTTTCACAAATTACAAGTCTTCAATCATAGATTTGGTCTCGTATCCATTTGGTGGCAACCCATTTCTCACCCTTAATAACAGGACAGCTTCCATGGAGAGATGTCTGCAACAACAAAACCATATGTTGAGAAAGATCAAACATTCTATGTCTGAAATTGGGGTTTCTTGATTGTCTGAAACACTTACCCGATCGATTGTTTTGTTTGGGAACAAATTGTAGAAGAAAACAGCGTCTCCTTGTTGCGGCTTTACTTTCAGACCAATACACTTATCATAATCATAACTTCCATTCATGTTTCTCCCATTCTGCTTCCTCAAAACCAATCTTGTTTTACAACCCAAGAACCCTAACCATGTCAAACCAAAAGAATGAAGAAGCAATGATTACCTCGAATGGGAACATCGTCTCTCCACCTTCTTCGACAGTCGATAAGAACAATAGGAAAGTCACAACCTGCATTCACAGGTTGAGTGGAGGATCAACAGATGGTAGTTTTAAAATCCGGAGCAGGAAAGCTATATTAGGTTGCTTACTTACCCTTTGGCTTGTCTGAGGACCATACTCAGCTGGATGGAAAGCATCATAATGTGAATCATACTTCTGGCCAAGCTGATACCTCAAGACGTTGAATGACTATAGAAAGAAAAAACACACATGTAAGGTCTTATTTATAAGTAGAAACCACATGTTCTTGGACGTTTTGGATCATATTCGTATTTGCTTACTTCGTAATAATCACTAGGGATTCTTGTGGCTGAAGCAATTTTCTCTTCAATGGCATCTAAAAGCCCGGACTCATCTTCATCAGCACCGATGAACACTCCAGTGCTGCATTTTGAAAATGTTCATTGATCTAATGCTCTCTAGCTAGCCTCTGAAATGATCTTATGTAAGTTTTTTTTTAAACCTGGTTCTAACGTTTCGAGTGGTATCTGCCGTTTCGCCTTTCCTTAAAGCAAGCTTAGAAGGCTTAAGCTTAGGCTTTGCCATATCGATTATGGCTTCACATTGTTGTTTAGTTGCGAAATTCCGCAAGTAAAAAACTCGAGGACTCCAGCTTAAAACCTAATCAAAAACATGTACCAAAGTCATCTATACTTGTGAATCTGAATCTAAAGTTATGACCTGAAAGATTGTTACATATTTGAGAAGTAACTGACCTTAAAAGGAATATTGTTAGAGACAGAACCATGATCTAAAGATTCAGTTTCCTCGTTTAGAGATCTTCGTGTTGGAATCTCACTGAAACGTCTCTGTAGCAAAAATAACAGAGTTATGAAAGAGCTTCAACGGAACTCGATCCAAGATATTAAGAGAGAAAGATCACACACAAAAGAAGACCTGAGAGAGAAGAATGAAGAAAGTGAAACCAATGATGGCGAAGAAGAAACAAAACGCAATGAAAACGTAAGGAAACCGTAGCTGCTGCTTCTTCTCTTTGCCATAAGATCTCATCTCTCTGTCGACGGCGGGAACTTGAATTCTGAAACCGAGAGAGAGAGAGAGACAAAAAGAGAGAGATAAAGATGAGTAAAGGTGACTACACGTCATTAAGTCATCTTTTCAGTTTCTAATGTAGATTCTCTATGGGAGATTTGTCTCCCTTTAAATCTGTTTTCTGTCTTTTAGATTCGTACTTGCTGTTTTTGGACATTATTTACAGTTGTGTTTTTTTTTTTAATGTTTTTAAATATGTTTTACATTTTCAATGTGGTTATTTACCATTTAATCGGTGTGTATTATTATTAATTAGGAGTATATGTATATAATTAAAAAACTTCTTATGTGTGAAAAGGACATTATGTGTGAAGTAATTTTTGAAGATATTCTCTTCAATGATTGAATTAACCAAAAGGTCCAAAACTAGTAAAAAATTAGAATTATTTTCATAAATATTCGGATATATTTCATTAAAACTGTGATATGTTGTTCTTGACTTTTTCTTCTTTTTTTTTCCCAACAAAATTCTATCTATACAACTCTAAATGTAGATTTATAAATTTCAAAAGTAAAGTGATCTATATTTTTTTATATAGGTGCTATACATTTTTATAAAAGTGGCTTTTTATTGTAGATGCTGAAACTGGAATGAAATCGAAAACAAACACGTAGCAGAGCTGTAAATATGAGGTGTTACATTCTTTTATGTGGTTGTCATATAACAAAAAAAATCATTCATAATCTAAGCTAAGAAAAGTAAAGTGAATCAAAGATAATTAACGTCGGCCAATGTTATTACCTCGCTTTAGTTAACTTTTAAAAACCATATTTTGTTAGTGTAGGTTTCTCGATTCATAACCAAAAGAGTGAAATGGATCATTACGTAAAAGCCACGTAGGTCTCAAGGAGCTCCATATTTGCCACGTTTATAGCACGCGGCGGAAACATACGAGCCATACGTGTTCCATATAAGCAAAAAGTGTAAACCTCTCACCCGCGGCATGAATTTAGCAAACGGGGAAAAAAATATGGATCAAGCTCAGAAAAAGCCACCAACGACGGAGCAAGAAATTAAAAACGACGTTGAGTCTATCAAGAGCCCATACTTGAACTATGATAACTTGGAAGATTACAAGATGAAAGGTTACGGAGCCGAAGGCCACCAAGAGCCTAAGCTCGGCATGGGAGGTGGAGCCACCGATGCTCCCACTCCTTCAGGGCGCGTTGGCCGTGGTGGAGATGCTGCATCGACGGATCTTTCCTCCACCGGTGCCATTAACCGTCAGGGAGTTCCGTGAAAGTAAAAAAAAAACTTACGTTATGGGTTTGTGGGATCGCCAATAAACACAAAAATATTAGCGTAGTTTGTCCAATAAACTGATCTAGTTTCGTTTCTTTTAACGTGTTTTTAATGTAAGTTTGATTACAAACTTACATGTTCTGTATCTTATTCTAATATACTTCAAATGATACTTTTAATACTACATCTTTCTGATATTTTAGCCATTATTTTTCCATTCCAATAGCCAAGATTGTTGTCAGTTTAATTTATTCTCCCTAACCAAAAAAGCCCACTGAAAAAGTCCACTAAAAAGCCCATAACCTCAACAGCCGACATCAGTAAAGACATTACCCACAAGGCCACGTAGATCTCGAGGAGCCGCGTAGTTAACGTGTCGGAATCATACGAGCCACAGTGTACTTTTAGAAGCTCCATAAAAAGCTGAGACATCATCTCTCAAGTAAAGATCCTAAACAAATCTAATAGCAGAAAAAAACAAAGGAAACAAACAACAAATACACAAAAATGGAGGCTGAGAAAACACCACCGACGACGACGACGGCGACACCGGCGACAACGACGGAAAAGAAAACTGGGCCAGAAGTGAAAGACAACGACTTACCAACCAATAGCCCTTACATGGCTACGGGTACTTTGGAAGATTACAAGATGAAAGCTTATGGAGCTGAAGGCCATCAAGAGCCTACGCCTGGTCTAGGTGGTGGCTCCACCGATGCTCCTACTCCTTCAGGCGACGCACCTGCTGACGCCACCACCACCGCTGCGAAGGCTCCCTGAGAAAAGAAAGACTCATAATAATTAATGGGTTTTAATGGATCGTCGGAGAAAATAACCCAAACTTGTCATATGTTCAATAACTGTTCCTGCTTCGTTTTTTATGGGTTAATTAAAAATGTATTTGCGTGTAACGATGAATGCTAAAATAATTACCGAGTTTCATAAGATAAAACATTATCATATGTTTTGTAAGAAATGAAGTTGTAATGATTTAGTGATTAATGTTATCTTTATTTCTATTCGAGAGGACCAATGTTATTCAATTTTAATATCTCGATCTATGCTTTTAAGTATGGGTGTCTCAATCCAATGTTTGGTTTTGGTTTTTGTTTGGAGTTATATGAACACTACTATCCACAACAAGAGAAGAAAAATGAATTTTATATGAAACACTACTAATTCAGATATGAAAAACATGAATTCGCTTTTTTTTTTTAATAATTTTTTATCAAACAACGAATTCAATTTTTATTCCCATCATTTTCTGAAGGGCCGGTGAATGATCATCATGAATCCATGATGCTCGAAGTCGGTGGCTTTGTGACTTGTGAGCACGATCGAATATATGGTGTGGGAATATATTATTTGCCAACGTACACGTGGTTGGTGATAGCCAAATCTTGGATATAATCTGTATATAGAATATGTGGCTCACAAATTATATGTAGTTAAGTCAACCAAGAAAGTAGATTTGTAAACTATATATAGTTGGGTTATAATAATTTAAATATTATATATAGTTGGGTTTGAAAATTGAAACTAATGATTATTATTAGAAGACTATAATGTTTGAAGTCCAATAACCAAAACACACTACCTATCTTTAGAATGTTTACTTACTTTGGTTGTACACAAAAAGATGTTTATTTTGGTTTAGGTCGACTAAATCAGCTTTATACGGGAACTGTGACGGGTTACTGGACTTGATTTTTCTTTTCTTTTTTGTAGGAGAATCCAAGAGAATATTTATTCAAGTTAACGAATTAAAAAAAAAAAACGTATTTTAAAATAGTTCATTTTGTGCAATAATGTGAAGAGCTAAGAAGAACTTAAATTGCCACCAAGAACCAAAAGATTATGGGTTAATGTTTCACAAATGTGTAAAGGATAACTGTCTCAAAACATTTCTCCCAATTACATCTATTGCTCACAAAACATTTCTATTTATATCACTTTGCAAAGAAACCCAAACACACACATGAGCTTACAATAACACATTAGACTTGCTAGGCAGATGCTTAGCTTGTATCTTGAGTGGACTTATTAGCTGCCGATATTCTTCTAGTAGTCGCTACGGTGAAGGTGAAATACCCTAATAGTCGCTATTATAGTATTATTAGGATATATTTGCATAAATTGTTTGCAAACCCTTTATCAAAAGAAAAAAAGGGCCTAAATTGTAACATAAGTATCTGTGTCTTTTTAACAAACGGATTAAATGGAAAATAGATAACAAATTTCAATAAAGCTTATTATTGCATTGAGTTGTAAACTGTTTGAAAAAGAGTGCCTATGTACAACCCATAAATTGTTTCGTCAGGACCACAAGAAAAAGAAAAAAAAAAATAATGGCATTGTCGACACGCCGCTCTCGATGGTAGTTTCCATATGTTATTGTCTTTCTAAATGGAATCTCCACTTCAAAAAGAAACGGTACAAAATTGGATTTTATACTAAAGACTGACTATACGAGTATGGAAACAAAGTAAAGCTCAAAAATAAGAATATCACTGAAAAGAAAATGCTGTTTTATCGGTGGCTGCGATTGGAACATCACCGGAATATGCCAATCCTCCCAGCTGTCCATCCTTTGTAGCTTTTTGGTTGTAAAAAACCAAAAAATTGAGAAACAACAAAAAGTATATTGGGCCTATTGCCAGACTGGGCCTAGCTCCAAATTTTGTATACTCTGCTCCAACGGCTACTAATCACCGTACTGTCTATTTAAGATAAAATCAACGGTCAAGATCTCTTAAGTTTTTTCTCATAAATGTATTTAAAATGCAAAAGATAACACATAAGTGAAGTTATTATTATCTTCAGTCTTCACTCAGAGTCACTCACTCTTTCTCTCTATAGTTTCCTTATTTCTCTCAACAAATTGACAAACTACGGATCCCAAAATGCTCTTAACAGTTACATTGATCTGCATTGTTTTCATCGGCGTCGTCGGTGGCCAATCTCCGGCCACCGCGCCAATCCATTCTCCTTCTACATCTCCTAAAGCCACAACTCCCGCCATTTCTCCACCTGCTCCAACCCCTGAATCCACTCCCACGGCGGATGCACCGGTAGAACCTCCCATTGAGGCACCTAAATCCTCGGCTAATGTGCCGGTTACGCCTGCTCCTTCTCCTACACCTGAGGCTTCTTCTACTCCTCAGATCTCTCCCCCGGCTCCTTCACCTACACCTGAGGCTGATACTCCTTCGGCTCCGGTTGATGCGCCGTCAGCTGATGTTCCGGCTCCAGCTCCGAGCACACATAAGAAGAAGACGAAGAAACATATGACCGCTCCGGCTCCTGGACCAGCTTCGGAGCTTCTAAGCCCTCCTGCACCGCCGGGTGAAGCTCCTGGTCCTGGACCAAGCGATGCTTTCTCTCCCGCCGCGGACGATCAGGTAATCTAAGAATCATTTAACCCTAATCAATGGAACGTTTAGGGTATTATGATACCATATTTAACATGTTAGTTAGTAAACTTAGTAATAGACCATAATTTGCGTTTGATAGATTAGTCTCGTAATAGTAGTTAACTGAAAAGGAAACAATATAGTTTGTTTGCATTATTAGTTTCTTAATTTTATAGTAGTATGAATCATAGTCTATGATTAAAAGAGGTACACATTTTGCTGTTTTTATTAGGTTTGATTTTTCTAAAAGTTTGAAATCGAATTGTAATTAATGCAGAGCGGAGCAGAAAGAACAAGTGTAATGCAAAATCTGATGGTGGCAGCAGTCGCGTGGCCTCTACTTGCTCTAGTCTTCTAATAATTTTTTGTCTTGACCATACCATTTGTCTCCCTCATTACAGCTCAAATTTTGTATTCAGCATTTGATATACTATTTCTTTTTTTGTAGACAAAATTATAATTTTAATACATGCCATCTTATCTTCTGCAAATTTGCTAATTATCCCATCAATGGTAAAATATTCTCACTCATTCACATCCATAGCTACAATGTTTTCTCCAAAGACATGTAAATACAGAAAAAGAAAACTTAGGAAAAAAATACTATTCCAAATCAAAGATTATTCTGAGAATCAATCGAAAATTAAAGAATACAGAGAACCAACCAAAAAAAAAAAAAATCTTGGGTATGAAATTATTTGCAGAAGAAACCTCTTTTGTACAAAATCACTACTTAGGTAAGAAGACAAAACATAGAATAGGCAATGAAGGACCAGAATCTGTGCATCATCAACATCATCATCATCATCATCATTATCAACAACAACTTCATCATCATCCATCAGCCACGCCCGGCGTTTCCATGCCGTTGGTTTCTGAAGTAACTCAGCAATGCCTGTGCCTGACAAGTTACAAGATTCTCCAAATAAAGAACTTTTCAAAACAATCCAAAAGTTATAGAGTAGCTGCTTAAAGAAAGTGTGCATCAAGAGGAACATGAAATTATTATAAATTTTGTACCTTTTCTCTAGCTCTAGGAGTACCAGACTGTGAGAGAGCAACAAGTGGGGGAACGGCTCCTTCTTGGAGAACCATGTTGCAGAACCGGCCACTATTGGTTGATAACTGAAGAAGAGCTGCTGCAGCGTTTTCTTTCCCTCTAGCTGAACCCAACTCAACGACTTCAACAAGAAGAGGGATCCCACCTTCTTGACCAATCGCGTTTCTTCCTTCCGGGATTGTAGCTAGATTTGCCAAAACAGCAACGGCCTTATCCACCATCCCAGCTGCTGGGTCCATAAGATCTATAAGATATCTTACAGCACCAGATTGCACAATCGTCGCCTTGTTTTCTTGATGTATCGAGAGATTAAACAATGCAGTAGCAGCGTCTTTCTTACCCCGAGGGGTACCATTACCGAGAAGATCCACAAGAGGCCCTATTGCACCCGACTGACCGATCTTAATCTTGTTTTCTTCTATCACAGAGAGGCTGAAGAGGGTTGCTGCTGAATTCTCCTTAGCTTCAGAACTACCATTTTGAAGCACGTGGATGAGCGGCTCGATCGCACCAGCATCAGCAATTGCACTTTTGTTGTTGTCATTAATAGACAAGTTGAGAAGGGCTGTAACAGCGTTTTCCTGTGTAGCTGAGTCGTTTGAGTAAAGTAGTTCCACTAATAAGATGATTGCCCCAGAGTTCCCTATGACTATACGGTTATCCATGTTGTGCTTAGCTAGTAACCTTAGTTCTGCCGTTGCTTGTCTCTGAATATCTAATGAAGTGCTTTTTAACTCCTCCACCAATTTCTTAACTTGGGTTTCGACTTCTAGAAGTTCACGTCTTGTCTCGTTCGAAGGTGCTGAAACAATCCTTGAACCAAGCCTCTCTGATGGACGTCGCCAAAACTGACCACGGTTACGTCTGTCCATAAATTTTGGTGAAAAATCTGAGAAATCTCGCCGAGGAGCTGCTGAAGTGGTTGCACCAAGAGGCCCTGATCTAATTTCTCCTGAAGCATCACTGCTGTAAGGTGTAGCATGAGCTGATTCTTCTGAATTCTCATTCACATCTGCTCTTGGAAAGTCCTCATTGGAAACAGTGCTAGCAGCAGAAGGGGACCTATTATGGTGGTTCTCAGATGTTTGTCCATTTTCCACTGAGCCTCGTGTAGTTGAAGATACAGATGACCTACCGGGTGCATCTGTCTTCAATTCTCGAGAATCGTTAGATCTATCTTCAAAATCGTTTAGTGATCCCCTCCTGGCGTCCAATCCATACCCATTTCCAGATACACTCGGTGAAGAAGCCCCCAAAGCAGAAGCAGGACGTGAAGGAGAAGAAGCACTTTCTCTTTCAATTGCTCGGCTTGAGAATGAGGGCTTCCCGATTTCACTTGAAGAAGCATCCCAATCATGTGACTTGTTGCTAACCTTATGAGCATAAACATCAGGGTTCGTGCTAGGAATGGAGTCTGTACATGATAAAAGAGGAGAAAGCTCGTTTAAACTCGTTGATTTATTGGGATCAGGCAGCTTGACATCGTTTGTCTCACACCAGTTAGCAATTAAGGCCTTCACGGTGTAATTGGGTATTAGAGTCGTATGAGTCAGAGTCTGCCGAGTCTTGGGACACACTTTTAAACCTAAATCAATCCATCTCTTGATGAAGGCCTTTTCATATGTCTGTCCTGATGACACAATCACTGGATCAGTCATTACTTCAAGTGACAGAGGACAAAAGAAGTCAGCAAGAATGGCGACACTAGATGTCTGAGTCTGTTTGATGAGAAGAAGACGCTCGTGCATGCGGTTTACAATAACAATCAGTTGGTCAANGGGTGCATCTGTCTTCAATTCTCGAGAATCGTTAGATCTATCTTCAAAATCGTTTAGTGATCCCCTCCTGGCGTCCAATCCATACCCATTTCCAGATACACTCGGTGAAGAAGCCCCCAAAGCAGAAGCAGGACGTGAAGGAGAAGAAGCACTTTCTCTTTCAATTGCTCGGCTTGAGAATGAGGGCTTCCCGATTTCACTTGAAGAAGCATCCCAATCATGTGACTTGTTGCTAACCTTATGAGCATAAACATCAGGGTTCGTGCTAGGAATGGAGTCTGTACATGATAAAAGAGGAGAAAGCTCGTTTAAACTCGTTGATTTATTGGGATCAGGCAGCTTGACATCGTTTGTCTCACACCAGTTAGCAATTAAGGCCTTCACGGTGTAATTGGGTATTAGAGTCGTATGAGTCAGAGTCTGCCGAGTCTTGGGACACACTTTTAAACCTAAATCAATCCATCTCTTGATGAAGGCCTTTTCATATGTCTGTCCTGATGACACAATCACTGGATCAGTCATTACTTCAAGTGACAGAGGACAAAAGAAGTCAGCAAGAATGGCGACACTAGATGTCTGAGTCTGTTTGATGAGAAGAAGACGCTCGTGCATGCGGTTTACAATAACAATCAGTTGGTCAAGGAACTCGACTTCTGCATTATTCTCAGACTGTTCAGCCATCTCTTTCTGCCTCTCCAGAGCAACAGCTTCAATCAGAATCTCCTGGTTTGATCTCAGACCAGTGTTCTCTCCGATTTTCACCAAGATCTCAGGGCTTGGTCCAACACCATCTCTCTGATCCCTCAATGCACCATCAATGACGGAAGAGATTTCTTCATAATTAAGATGCTTAATCTCCTCTAGACATTGCTGCAATTATGAATATTTGTAAATTAACCATTCGCATCTCCTGCAACTCAATTCAATTGCTAACGTAGAAACACACAAAGCAGTCAGCATCATTAAGATCAATCTCTTCAATAAAATCTAGAAACTGATCCCCATTTTTAGTTTCCAACCTAAAGCTAATGTTCTGAAGAGACCACGTAACCAATACAAGAATCTTCTAAATGTAAAAGAGAAGGTACCTCAAGGGAAGCTGGGCTTAGCTCATCAGGTAAATGATTCTTAGAAGACATCAGAAACTGGAAAGTATCCACAATAGTCTCTCGCATCTTCGGTATCAAAGATTCAATTTGGAGAACCTAGAGGTAGATAATAAGAGGCTAATCATCAACAAAACATTATATCAGTAATCAAAGCTCAAGCAAGGAGTGGAGAATAACACAATGGTCACTAGTTTATATCCTAAAAACCATCAGGGATTCAAAGCTAAAAGCAAAATACAACCTGAGAGTAAGAACTTACAAAATAGACTTTACTGGAGAAAGCTTGCCAACTCCTGAAAAGATCAATGGACTGATCAACATCCTGAGTCAATTCTTCAAATGCTTTAACAAGTTTCTTCTCATCAAAAACAAGATCATCAGAGTTAACAACAGCTTCTGCAATTGGCTCCAACACTCTCAACAACTCTTCAACTCTCTTATAGTACTTATCAAATGGGTCTAAATCAATATGTTTGGAAGATGACAGATTTAGAAACGACGAGATACTTCCTCGAAGAGCCTTCAACACCGATACTTCCATTTCCACCCTGTTCAAACAAACAAAAAAAATTGAAACTTTAGATTAAAAAAGGGCACCACGAATTAGCTTCCTACGAACTTAAACGAATCCGTCAAATCAAAGGAAACCCTAAGGGAAAACGCCATAAGAAAACCCTTAAATCTCCCAAATTCAAAAAAAAAAAAAAACAAAAATCGTGAGAAAGAGTCGAATTGATGAAATGGGTTTGTCGAGAAATGTAAGCAAAGAAGTTCGAGGGAGGAGAGATTAGAGAATTGGAACAGAGGAAAAGGCCTAAGTAGATAGATAGATAGATCGAGAGACAGAGAGAGAAGAAACCAATACATGCACGTGAACAGGGGAAAATCAAATCTTTCTCTGTCTCGCCGATTATAGTTGAGAGCACGTAAAAAGCAAATCTTCTTCTTCTTCGTCTTCTCTGTGTTTTTTTTTTTTTTTGATTGTTTACTTTACCCAAAAGAAGAAGAAGAGAGAGGAAAAAAAAAA